>NC_079496.1:7571277-7871277 GCF_030052815.1 Hevea brasiliensis | reverse complement strand
TTGCAATAGCTTAGTAATATTGCTAAGGACCTCGGGGCAAAGTTTTAGAATTTTTAGAGCTGATTTGGGCAGTTTTTGCAAAAATGGTCAATTATAGGGACTAAATTGAAATTTTACATATTGTGATGGATGATTGATTTGATGGGCCCAGGAGGGGCTGTGTGATGTGATGGAGTTGTGGATATATGGATTGTGAGTATAGAAGTGTGTTTTGAACCCTTTTGCAGGTTGGGTAGGTCCTAGGTATAGGGGAGACTCTGTCGGATTTTCGGCACGACTTAGGACGTAATTGGTCTTTTTCTTTGTTTGTATTGAGTCAGATTGTATTAAATACTTGTAATATAATTGTCAGGTGAGCCAGGACAGCCTTCTTCCTTCGCCCAGCCGCCTCAGTGACCATCGTCAAATCTGTGAGTAAAATATTAATTTTAATTGTAATTTCACTATTATTATATGTTCAAGCATGCCCATGCATCACTTATATGCATATATTTATGTAGTTAAACCTTAAGCATGATTTATGTTGCATTCATAACTGTGAAAGTGCCATGTATGTTGTTGTGGTAATTTGGAGCAGTGTGCGTGCGTTGGCGTGCGTGTGATGTGGTGTGGACTATGGATAGGACGGGTAGACACGGCTTGAGTTCTTCATTTGGGACCGGTCCTTCGGGTAGACACGGCTTGAGTTCTTCATTGGGACCCCTTTGGTATTTAAGTGAAAGTCCGAAATGAGTTCTTGGCACCGAGTTGGATTTAAGAGAGTCGTATAGGGATCGGCCCATATATTATGATTGATGTTACAGGGTGTGTGAGTGCTCCAAATTACCTTTTTGATGTTATGATGTGAAAATGTTGTTGATGTTGCATTTCACTCTACAGGTTGCATTAGTTCTAGATAGTTATAGAGATTATGGTTAAAATTGATATTTTACTCTCTGAGTCGAACGCTCACTCCTGTTCAAAAATTTTTCCAGGCCATAGGAGGATATTTTTGAGGTTAACCTGCTTTCTCCCTCGCAGGTCGATTACTAATGTTTGTATAAACTTGTTAAATCTTAGAATTTCTGCATGTGTTATAAATGTTTATTTGATTTGGGTCTGTAAATTAAATTATTATTTTGGACCTGTAAACTTAATATTCTATGCATGTTTGATGGATTGGATGAGGGAGCTGAGCTCCCATTTATTTTTATGCTGATGAGTATGTGGAGGGTGAGCTGAGCTCCCCAATTGAGTATTTATTGTGTTTACAGGTCGGGTGAGTCGAAAACTCCCCGTTGGAAAGTCCATTTTATGGCCGGACTCTGTCCGTTTGGTTTCTTGAATTTGGGCCCAAATGGGCCTTAGAGTTGGGTTAATGAACAGTTAGGCTTACTACGAGCCTCGGGGGCTTTAGGCTGGCCCAGGTCCTAGTGCCAGTCCGGCCCATAGGTTGGGTCGTGACAAGACCTCAATAATATTTGACTGAATAAATTATTATTTAGTATTTAAAATTTAATAAAATAATTATATAATTCATACATTAATTTACTAACGTTATAAAATATTCTTTCATATCATGTCTGGGAGAAGTTGTTTGGAGGTAAGTCAGGGTTTTAAATTAATGGGTATGTTATTTTTTTCTTTTAATGAAGTTAAAATTTTCAAAAATCTCACTTTTCAACCCACTAAATTAATAGATTGGGAGATTTTGACATTTTAATTTTCATCTCTTATCTTACTTTATAAAATCTCCGTACACTTCATTCAAACAAACTACAACGAACAAAAGAAGTTAACAAAAATTTCAAGTCGCATACTTTTTGGCTGTATTGAGATCACAAAACTCAAAAATTTGACAAATTTACAGCCAACCCAAAGGATTCAATGGAAGAGGGGAAATTATGATACTTGCCCTTTTTTTTTTTTTTTTTTTTACTTGGACCTCTAAAAATAATTTTGGTATATCATTAAATTAAAGGCTTATTGAATAACAAAATCTAAAATTTTTAAGATATTTACAATTGTAGTTAAAATTTTAAATTATGTATATTATAATCGAATCTTAGTTAATTATCATAATTATAATCAAAGAGACCGAATTGAATTTGAAAACTTAAGGACAAGTTACAATATAGCCTATAAAATTTTATTTGATTAACCAAATAGTCATGATTTAAACTTTATATTAAAATATGTTCATAATACTAAATATATTTTATATATATTATTTTCAAATTTTATAGTTAAAAAAATTATTTTTATGAATTAAAATATATTTTAATATCATAAAACTTCAAAAATTATATAATAATAAAGCGATTACAAAATAATCACATTATAATTTTTTTTAAATTGTCATTTACATAAAATAATCACATTATAATAAAACAATAATTTTTTACATAATGATAAAGTCCTTTAATTGAAACAGTAAAATTTTCTTTTCGCTTATCAACTACGCAAATTAATTATGCAAATTTTTTTCCAAGCATAAGTTATTATCAAGTATATTAATCTTTATAAGCTTATATTTTAATTGATAAAAATAAATTTTTAGTATAAAATAAATATAAAATATATTTTATATTATAAATGAATTATTTTATTAATCAAATAGAACTTTAAGAATTATAATGTAATTTATCATAAATTTTCTTAAATTCATTTAGTCACCTTGACTACAATTATGACAATTAACTATGATTTTATAACACATAATTTAAAGTTTTAACAACAATTGTAAATATCCTAAAAGATTTAGATTTTTTTCTGATAATCCTAAACTAAACTATTGATTAATAATTGCAGTGAAACTATACCTTTCCTTCCAAAGCTATGAGGTCCCATTAAGCACTTCCTGGCTCGGTGCCTTCAATCTCATCCCCTTCAATTCTTCGGCTAGTACTTCCATTGAATCTGAAACTTCAGCTTTATACACGTAGAACTTAATCACAACGAAGAAGAAAATGAGATTCAAGAAGTTCAATATCGCAAAGAATGCATAATAGTAGTCCAAATGAGAAGCATTTAAGTTATTCAAAATCCATCCACGGTGGTGACCATGATTCTTGGTGATACGAGCAACTGTCGAAAGAAGGAAACTGCTGAGGAAGTTTCCAACTCCAAGACTAGTAGTTGAATAAGAAGTTCCAAGGCTCTTCATGCTTTCAGGTGCCTGATCATAGAAGAACTCAAGCTTGGCCACCTCTAAAAATGCATCAGCCATTCCCATAAGCACAAATTGAGGGAGTAAAATGAAAATTGTTAAAGGGATTTGTCCTCCACTTTCAACCAAGCCATGTTTTTTAGCCACACTGAGTCTCTGCCTTTCAATGAGGGAAGCTGTAACCATGATTATGATGTGGAAACACATGCCTATTCCCATCCTCTGAAGAAGAGTGATTCCTCTAGGATTATTGGTCCACCTTCGCATAATTCTGACGAAGTATCGGTCATAAAGGACTACAGAAATAAGCATCGCTAAGGTCACAAATCCAGCTAAACTTGCTGGGGGGATTTTGAAGCTGCCAATATGCCTATCAAGGGTAGTGCCTTGCTTCACGAAAAGGGTATTGATCTGGGCAATCATTGTACTTGGAACAAAAGTGGTAATCAAGATCGGTATCATTCTTAACATTTGTTTAGTTTCCTCTACTTGAGTAACTGTGCAAAGCATCCATGGATCATTTGAACCTGTTTTCACAGCAGCTTTATTCAGAAACCTGCACAGGTGAGCAAGACACCATCAAAATATAGCATTTTTTGGCAAGAGTTGCAATATAAAAATACAAGTATAATCATGAATATATACATATTTGTATATATCTACCTCAGGGTAGGAGTGGAATCAATCCTAAACTTTCCCTTCGTTGCATACTCTTCCAAGTCATGCTCATACAGTTCTTTAGGGTCATTAGGAATTGTCACCTTCCATTTTCTTAGTGCAGCAACTATGACCCTAGCCATCCTTGTGAATGGGCTACCTGTAGGCTTCCTATGCCTGTAATATGGTGTGCCAGCCAAGAATATAGCAACAGATATCAGAAGCCCAAGAGTTGGAAGTCCATAGCCTAACGTCCACCCAACATTATCTTGAATGTAAACAAGTACAGTGTTAGCAAAGAGTGTTCCAAAGAAAATGCTGAACATCCACCAGTTGAAGAAGGATAGCTTTTGACCCTTCTCTTTAGGGTGGAAATCATCGAATTGATCGGCACCAATAGTCGAGATGTTGGGCTTGGTTCCTCCAGTCCCTACGGCTAGCGTGTAAAGGGCACCAAAAAACACTGCTAATTGTAGTGCTGATGCCTTCTGGCAGTTCTCAACATTGGTATCCTTACAGGGTGGTGGTCTTAGCGGTTGAAGTGACACTGATAGTGTTAGTACACACATCCCCTGCAATTCAGGTATAAAATTTTGAATTAAATCATGGCATTCGAGTATTTTTTAAGATTGTAAGCAGCTATTTTAAATCTCACTCCAAACTTGATTATCTTGAAAAAAAATCCTTGGCATATTTTTAAATATTTAAAAAATATAAATCATTTGAAAAAAAAATTAAATTAAATTCTGACACTATTACTTAACTTAGCTTAACAACTTGATTAAATTCAATTATCGAAAACATATCACTCACTTATGATATGCTAACATCGAATTCTTACTCTCAAACTTTCAATGAAAAAGGGAAAAAAAAAATATGACAGAGTCATATTAAATTTTATTTTAAAAAAAATAAAATTTATTTAATTTTTTATTTTAAATATGAAAATTAGTAAAAAAAGTGATTAAGTCGGTCAACCATTGTTGACAGACGCATCAGCACTCACTGTAGTCCATCTTAAAGCGACATGGCAAGTTGACTGTACAAGAAAAGCGTGCAAGAACCGTTGTTTAGAAAGGGAAAATTATATAATAATACTGTAGATTGGATGAAAATTATTAAACACACTTAATATATAAAATTATATGAATTTTATTATTCTTTAATTAATTGAGTGTGTTTTATAATTTATTATTATTAAGTTCTTTTAAAATAAGTTTATTTTCTTTACATACACATAATTTATGTTTTATCTTAAAGAATAATTATAATTTAATATTTTTTTAATTTTATTATTTAGATTTCAAAACAGCGGCTCAGTCGTCAAAGTGGAAGACGTCATGTCTGTTGTAATAAGGAGAAAAAATATTAAAAATAAAAAAGAAAGTTATTGATTTTTTTAATTAACTTCCAATTATAATAATATCTTTCATTTTTTTCAAAAATAATAATTAAATTTATAATTTTCTCTCTTTTTTTCTTTCAATTAAAAAAAATAATAAAAAAAATTAATATCAGTTTGTCATTGAGATTTCAAAATTAAAATATATATATATATATTTCAAAATAAGTTACATTTTATATTTTTATAAATTAATGTTTAATATTTTTAACTAATATATTTAATAATATTTTTTAATAATTCTAATAAGAATACTAAATAGAAGCATATTCTCGTACACTTTTTTACTCCTTCCATTTTATGCTCTCTTGCAAAAAATAAAAAATAAAAAATATTTCCGATAATTTCACAGAACCTCTTAATTTTAAAGATTATTTCAGTACCTTAATTTTAATTTATATTAAAAAAAATTTTAATTTAAATTTAATATAATCCAAAATCTTTCTAATAAAATTTCATTAGGTACTCTAGTTAAAAATTAATTTGAATATATCTAAATAAATTAAATACAATAAATAATAATAATTCAAAATTTAATTTGTTTAAAAATAAAAAATATATATGAAAAAAAAATTATCATTAATGTTTCAATAATTTTTTTTTATATATAATATTTCAACATAGAAAGACTATTCTCTTTAAGTATAAAGATAAATATTTTTTTATTATATCTAATATGCTTAGATCAATTTTTGGATCATAATATTTAATAGTATTAAGTAAACGCCATTTTCCACACGCTTTCCCAAAAAAATATTTAAAAATATTATGGCTTAAAATATATATAAACGGAACAACAATCATGTGCCCAACTTGATTAGAAATTCATTAAGAAATCACAAGGGCCAAACTTACTGAATATATATAAATAAAATAACATTTTTATAAATTATTTTTAATAAAATTTAAAATATTGTTATTTTAAAAAATATTATCAATGGAGTTGAGTAGTCTAAAAAATTATTAAATTATGAAGTATTAAATAAAAATTATAATTGTAATAATAGAAAAAATGGAAGAATAAAAGAGATGATACCGAAAGATAAATAAAGGAAGCGATGACAAAAGTCCAGTAGCGGCCGAGATGAGCATCAGCAACATATGCACCCAAAATTGGAGTCATCCAAATGGTGCCCACCCAATTAGTGACATTATTGGCGGATTTCACTGTACCCTCGTGCAGCTTTTTTGTCAAATACAGAACCAGATTGCTTGATATCCCGTAATATGCCATCCTCTCGAATACCTCATACACTGCGCAAAGTCATACCCACAACTATCTATAATTTACAAGGAATTGCTTGCGTTATCTATCAGCTTATATAAGATAATTAAGCTTTTCTATTACGTATCATATTTTATATACAATAACATTTCAAGGGTGCGTTTTAGCTGAGCAGACAATGGTTGAAGGTAGGTGCGGGAAGAGAGTTTTGAGTGTATTAATTTCATTTTCAGCCGCTACTGTGACAGGCGTGTACGAACTTTTAATTTTCACAGGCTGGGAGGTGGTGGGTCTAGTTTTCTAAACCAAGCATTTTGTTTTATCACAAACAGTAGACTCAAGCAGGAAAACTACCTTTCTGGTTGAATTTTTGCTTATGAAAACATGTATAGATCCAAGGCTCTGTGCGTTAAAATGTAAATCCAATTGAAACCCAGTTTTTCTTTGACTTGATAGATTCAGAAAGTGCTCTCAGTAAAGCAAATTAAAGAAATATACAGCTTGAAATTAACAACATGCCATTGCAGGGAAAGGGTCCTACCAGCTGCCTTGAACTTCCAAGTTTCAAGGTATCAACTAAAAGGTAACCAATTTTGGGACTAAAGTATCACAGAGAGAGAGAAGTTAGCACTTACCAACAACATAAGAGCAAGCCCTCCATCCACCTCTCTTGGATCTAAGGACAGGGTTTCCCTTGAGATCCACAGTTCCATCTTTGGTATAATCGTCAACTCCTTCTTCCATAGCCATGTATATATATATATTTACCTTTTGAACCTTTAAAAGTGCAGAGAGTTCTATCCTTTTTCTTACCTCACTTTTATTTGCTCTACTGCAACTGTCCTACATGAGTTGAAAGGCTGAGCACATGCAGTCCATTTTATAGACTACAAAAAATAAATCCACCGTAATATTTCAACTCGTTAGATCTGTATGACGTTACTGCTAGAATTATTATCGGAGAAGATCACTTTATTAAATATTTTCTCATTAATTTAGTTTTCATTTGAAAAGAAAAAATATTTATAAGAAAAATAATTTAATTTAATTCACATAATCATATTTTTATATAATTTTATTTTTTAAATTTTTTTTAAATTAAGAAGAAATGAATTTTTTTTTAATTCTATCTCAATCAATGTTATTAAGTTCCGCCTGAAAATTGATCTAATAAAAAAATAAATAAATTAACGGATTAGTGGTTCACCTAATTGAATAGTGGTTTAGTTAGTAAATTATTTTAAACTAATTAAATAGATTAATTAATTAAATATAATATTTATTAATATAATAAAAATCTAGTTAATCAATTTTAATTATTCAAAATAATACTTTCAACCATTATTAAATTATATTTACATATATTTTTAACACTGTTTTTAAATTTTATATAATTAATAAAGTGAAATCATTTTTAAGGTATAATAAGAGTAATCAAACACTACAATTATGTTATTTTTTTGGAAAATAATAAATTAGAATTTTGATTAATTATTAAAAATTGAAAAAGAAGGACATGTGCAATAAAGACAATAAAGGACTTTTAGTACAGGTTGGTGGAAGTGCAGCAAACGATGACTCTGAGCGGGCAGTAAAGCTATAAACCCCGTTCACTTTGATTGTTTATTGTCATTTTAAAAAATTAAGAGTATTAATAATTTTTTTAATTTTATCTTTATTTTAATTATATATAATAATTATTTTTATAATCTTAAATAATAATTTAATTAAATTAAAAAATATTTTATTAGAATTCAAATAATTTAATTAATTTTTTAATTATTATAAAAATTATAATAAAAACAAATAGAAGATTTTATTTTCTTATCAATTTAGTATATGATTTTATGTTCTATTATTAAATATTATTTTAACCATCATTTACCATTTGGACTCTAATGGGTCAGCAGTCAACCTTTTAACTCATCCCTCGTAGGCATCCCTTGACTTGTTTTTTCCCCTTTTTAATAATTAAATTTGGAATGTGCTGGAGTAATCTCTAAATAAATTTACTTAGAAATTAAAATTAAAATAATTTAATTTAAAATTACAATTAGTTAAAATTATTTTATTAAACTCAGACTTAAATAAAAATTTAACTTTATTAAATTGATATTCATTTGAAATTTCAGACTTATTATAATTTTAATTTCGGTATAATTCTTTGAAATATATGTATATATATATTAAAATTAAATTAAATTAAATTAAATTAATAAATTTAGAAAAATAGTATAATATATTGAAAATTTAACGTGATTGTACTTCCTTTTGAACGACTTAACAAAAAATTTAAAGCAGAAATATCTCTTCCAATTATTATTACTAGCGTTCGATTGAACGTACAGCAAAATAATTTATAATATATAATTATTTTATTTAAAAATAAATTTATCAAATATTAATTTAATTACTTAATTAAAAAATCAAAATTTTTTACAATAATTAATACTATAATTTAATTAGTATAATATAATATATAGATATTTGAAATTTTTTTCATATCTTTAGAAAAATTTTTCTATATTTATAATAAAATTGTAAATAATTTTTTTTTTGAAATATATAATTTATTTTCTTTAACAATTATATTGTATTAGTATTAATTTAAACATTTTTGCCTATTAATATTTATTTTGTTAAATAATTAATAATTATATATTATCAATTACCTTTAATTCAATTATAATTATTAAAATTAATAATTCATTATAAAAAAAAATTATAGATAACCTATCATACTCATTAAAAATTATGAAAACCTAAAATATAAAAGTTACTCCAATGATAATAATAAGTATAATAATATTTATAGATATGCTTAAGAATATATTTATTAGTTTGAATTATAAGAATTTTTAAATTAAAAATATTATTTCTACTTTAGAAGTTTATAGAATGATATTGTAATATAGATTTTTTTTAGAGAATTGCAATAACTCATTTTGATATACTTTAATTAATCTTTTTAATATGAATCTTTAATAAAAAAATAATTTATATTAAGAAGTGGCAATTTAATAAATTTAAAATTATGTAGCTTATATTTAATAAAAATCATATAGTTTGTAAATATTATGATTATTTATTTTTTAAATACATTTTCATACATAAATAAGGTATCATATTATTAAGTAGTAAAAAAAATTGAAACTTAGACATTTTAGAAAAGTTTATATTTGTGAATTTTTAAAATCGAGTAAGTGAAAACTTTTATAAATTTTAATAGAAATAATTAATGTAAAATACAAATTAATATTATAGTTATTTTAAGTATCAAAAATTATTTTTAAAAATAAAAAATATTTTTATCCTTTTATAAATTCATCTTCCTATTCATACTTTTATAAATTGAAAAATAAATAAATAAAATATTTAAATAATAAAATTTAAATTAAATTAAAAACTTTAATTTTATTTTAAATTATTAGGAAAATAATGAAATTTTATTTCGTTCCTTTAAATTGGATGAATTTTTAAGTACTAATGTTATTTAAGGTAATAAAATATAGTTTTCATTAATTAGTTAAAAAAATAGTCTTTAACTTTGTTTGTTGTTATATTTTTCGTTGTAATTAATAATTTAAAAAAATTAAGAATAAAATAAAATTATAAATAAAAAAATATAAAATAAAATACACCAATTTAAATATAAAATAAATTAAATTTATAAATAGAATTCTAATTGTTTTAGAATTACTTATCCAATCAAAATAAAAAATTATATATACTTTCTAATTATTTATAAATAAATTTTTAATTATTAAAATTCTAATTATAAATAAATTTTACTTTTTAAATAATTTAACCTTTGATATTTTTTTTTAAATATCAGCATATGTTTTTTTCTAGATTTTGATTTTAATTAATTTCTTTATAAAAGTTTATTTAAATTATAATAACAAACTTAATAAATAAATGAAAGTTAAATATCAAAAGAACTAAGAATTTTTAATTTATATAAATTATAAAACTAATTTAAGTAATAATAGATAATATAATTTACAAATAATATAAAAAAATTGAGGATATGTTTATCTTTCAATATATATATATATATATATATATATATATATATATATATATATATATATGAAAGTTATGATTTTTTTAAAACAATCATTTTCAGAATTTAATTAATTTTTTTATAAATTTTTAATTTGAATTACACTAAATTTTTTTTTATATATTAAAATAAAATAATAAATTTTAATAATTAAGTAAAAAATGGCCTTAGTAGAAAAAAAAACTCTAAAAATAAAATTAAAACACTTTAAATTTCAATTGGTATTGATAAAATTTTTAAAAGTAATAAACTCATTTTTTCAGTTAATTCTTTTTATGAGAATAAATAATTTATTTAAAACAAGAAAGTTATATTTTTTTAAAATGATTTTATGATTTTAATTAATTTTTTTTTATAAATTTTTATCTTATATTGCATTAAAAATATTTTTTATATATTATAATAAAGCAATAAATTTTAATAATTAAGTAAAGAATGGTCTTAACAGAAAAAAAAAATTATAAAATTGAAAATTTTTAAACGTTAACAACTAATGTTTTTTCTAAGTTTAGTTCCTTATATGAAATTTGATTTTTTTTTTTTAACATGGAAGTTGAGATTTTTTTTTATATATAATTTTCTTATTTTTATTTCTTTTTTATAAATTTTTATTTTAAATTATGATAAAAAATAGTTTTCATATATTATAATAAAGCAATAAATTTTATAAATAAATAAATGGCTTTAGAAGAAAAAAGCCAACAAAAATAAAATTAAAATACCTTGAATTTCAGTCGTTATTGATATTTTTTTTTTTAAGTTTTGAACTATATTTTTTTAGCTAATTCTTTTTATAACATTGGATAATTTAAATAATATATATTAAAGATTTCATTATTTCTTAATACTTTTAAACATCTCTATTAATCATTCTTGTTAAAATAAAAATATAATTTAAATAAAATAAAATTAATTAAATAAAATAGTGAAATCGAAAATAATATATAGAAACAATGATGAGGAAATATGAACCATAATAAATTGGAAATGAAATAGGAACTATAATGGAAAACGTATAATAAGAATTGTGTAAAAGAATTTTATAATATTAATATTTTTTATTGTTTTAATTAAAAATTATAATAAGGTTTGTCATATATATATATATATAATTATTTTTAAGATACAATGAATAATAAGTGGAAAATTTTAATTTATATTATTTATATTGATTAATAATTTATTTTAATTTTTAACATTGCAATATATATGAATCTATATATATGTTAAGATAGTTTTTACATTTTCAGGTAAATAAAATATAAAAATAAAAAATATAAATATAATCAGATTTTTTATATGGAATTATTTTCGTGATAGGATTTATAATATACGGAAAATATATTTATTAAAATACAGTTAATTTAAAAAGTTAATAATAATAAGATTTTAAATTGTATTTTTATATTTTTAATAAATATATAAATTTAATTATATATTTTTTATTAGTTACTTAGGTATGAATAACTTGCATTTCTAGCACTTTGAAGCAATCATTATTATATAGAAATATTAGCCAACGTAATAAATAATTAAAATGCCTAAATTCATGTTAAATTTTATTTTAATTTTTTTAAATTAATAGTAATTTTTTTATTTTAAAATTATCATATATTAATTAAGGCTATTTATATCAATTCATATGTTAGTCTCTCTATTCGTACTTTTATATATACTATTTTTTAAAACAGATATATTGTATATACATCAAATTAGAGAAATAAAATATAATATTAAAGTGTGTATAATTTATTATTAATAATGTAATATATATATATATATATATATATATATATATATTACATATTTAATTTCATATAAATATACGGCTGTATTAAATTATATAAGATGTCTAAAAATATGAAAAAGATATGAATAAAATTATTCTTGTTTGATTCTTTTATTTGGTATTATTTGATACCGTTTTCAATTCATATTTTAATAAAAAAAACTAAAACCATACTAAAATTGTAAAATAAGTTCATAACGGAATGATTTAATTTTTATAATATTGATTTTTTCAATTATAACTTTTATTAATTAGTTTAATTTTTAAAGTATCAATTTTTATCGTGCACACTCTGCCTTTAACGCTAAATAAAATAAAAATTAAAAGAAATTAATAAGTTTGTAATAATAATTTTTAATAAATAGTAAAAGATAAAATAATTATCTTTTTTTAACAAAATTATAAAATCATTATCATAATATAGATATAAGGGAAAGAAATTAATTGAATTTAGCCGGTCGTGGCCAAGAAACCACCGGTTTCGCTTGGTGGGCTGAGAATGCCCAATTTATCAATTTATCTGATAAATTACTAGGAGCTCATGTAGCACATGCTGAATTAATTGTATTTTGAGCTAGAGTAATGAACCTATTTGCAGTAGTTTATTTTGTACCAGAGAAGCTAATGCACAAATAAGGATTGATTTTACTTTCCTACCTCTCTTTTTTTTTTTTTTTTTTATTCATTTCCGTCATTCCTTAAGTTCCATAGGTTTGATCCTGTAAAATCAAACTCATTTTCTTATTATTTTCTCATTGAGCGAAATAAGGCCGTAGTGCCAAAGTACAAGAGAAATCATTATCGCAAGACATAGAGGGGGAGGTCATAAGTGTCTATAACCTGAAATTGATTTTTGGCGGAATTAATCTTCTTCCCTTTTTTTCAAAAGAAAATGAGGATTTGAGATAAATCGACAAAACGGAAGAGATCCAAGTAAATGGAAATGAGCAAACAAAAAATGAATTCTATTTCACTTTAAAGAGACATGATATTCTATTTTATCATCAATTTAATCATTGTTCATATATTTTTTTTAATTTTTTTATCAATGAGTAAATCTCTTCACTTGTATGACTTAAATGTTTCGTATTTTCTTAAAAAAGTGATTCAATTGATGTGATTTGATACGATATTATGAGATCGAAGAAATATGTATTCAAAAATTTTTTCTTATAACATAATAATTCAACCCCATAAGCGGGGTGGTGTAATTTAGTTATTTCTTAAAATTAACATTAATCTTTGATTGCTTTATTATTTATTTTTTTTATAATTAATAATCATGAAAAAGTTAAAAAGGTTTAGTATTTTTTAATATTCAAAATTTTATAATTATTATTATTTAATTTACCATAAAAAGGATTGATTTATTTGATTTTTTTATTATATTTTATAGCTTTCTAATTTTTTTTTATGATATTTGATTGTAGCATTGTTAATCATATAAATTTCTTATCTAACCAATTATAAGATATTAATGAATAATATAAATTTCTTATCTAACCAATCACAAGATATTAATGAGAATATAAAATAAAATAAATCTAATAATCATAATATACTTATATGTGATGCATGCATTTTAGATCATCATTTAGGTGTAATTTTTGCACACAATTTACCCTTGTTCATAGCTATTATTATAGATATTAGCATATATTTAGTTAATTTTATAATTTTTACATTTCTTAGTTTAATTTTTGGAATTTATTTGTTTTATAGGTTAAATTTATAGAAATTTGGTGTATTTTGATCAGAGTAGCCATTTGGAGGAGATTAAAGTTGAATTGCAAAAATTTTTGAAGTTGAGTAAAAAATGGCCGAGAGTTACACAACCTGCAGCACAACCGATTTAGCTTATGTCGCAGGTTGTGTCGATCGTCAGATATTCAGGCCGAGAGTTACACAACCTGCGACACAACCCCCGACATAACCGATTCAGCTTATGTCGTTTTTACTGGAAATGGCTGACATGGCATTTTCGTTACTCTGATTTTATACCTCACTTTCTCTGGAACCTTCCACCTTTTTACCCATTCTAGGGCAGACCCCTAACCCATATAAAGTCTCCTTTATCATTTTCTTTCCATAAGGAGGAAGAGAGGCATTTTTGGCAAGAAAAGAAGGAGAGAAAGAGGGAGCACGTGAAGCCATTTCTGCAGCAGCAGCAGAGGCGTTCTGCACTCATCCAGCAACAGATTCTTTTGCGTTTTTCTGGGTTTTTCTATTCCTTAACTTAGATTTCCATTATTTCTTCATTTATACATTTGGGTTTGTCTTGAAACTATGATTAGTGAGTAGTTGTTTGAGATTCTAGATATGGGTTTGTAAATATTGTTTTGTATTGTGGTTTTGAACTGATTTAGCCATTTAAATGAGGTTTGTTACATTTTGATTTATTGCTTGTGAGCTTGTTGCCTTGCTTGATGAATGGGCCCTCATTAAGTTAAGCTTTAATCCTTAATAGATGGACTGAAAAGTGAATATTTGGGATAGATAATCTTGCAATAAACTTAGTTTTCTTGGTGTTAGAGATAAGCTAAGAGGATTAATGGGACTTTCCAAAATCAATTAGAGCTTTAATTGGGTTTTTGTTAGGTTTGAAATACCGTGAAAACAGAGTTTGATTTAATGAAAACCAACTTTGAGATGCTTGAAAAAGGTTTCAAAAATTTAAGAATTGATTTCCCTCAAAATTGCAATTCTTATGTGTTTGGCTAAATTAGGGATAAACCACATGCAAACAATATTGAAAATCCAATCTCTAGAATCACTTTAATTTTTATTCAATTTAGATTTAATTCCTCCAAAAATTATAAATAGCAATTTCAATTTAAATCTTGGTAATCTAGTTTAATTAATTTAGTTAATTGTTTGATTTAGCTTAAATTCCTCAAATACCAATTTTAATTTCAAATTTTATTTTACATCTTTAAATTTTGTCATTCTAATTAGTTTATACTTTTATTTCCAATTTAAGCACAATTCCTTGTGGGATCGATATCATTTTTTAAAACTATACTACTGTGACCCGTGCACTTGCGGATTACACACACATCAAGTTTTTGGCGCTGTTGCCGGGGAATTGTTTGTTTTTAAGTTGGATTTTAATTGTTTTAAGCTGATTAAAATTTTAATTTTCTTTTATTTTCACTACTGTTCCTTGTGTTTTTCAGGTACTTTTCTTGTTTATGAGATGATCGAAAAGCACAAGTGATACTGAATTGTTATTCAACCCTGAAATTGAAAAATTCTGTCGAGCCAACAAAAAGGAATACAAGAGAAGAAAGGAAGCAGAAAAAGAAGAACAACAAAGATTTGAGCAAGAGGAGACAATTGAAAATATGGAGAATCAAAATAGAGCTATTGGTGGAGACAATGGAGGAAATGAGCAAAATAGGCAAAATGAAGTTGTTAATCAAAATGATCCTCAGAGAAGATCCATGTTGGATTATGCTTTTCCTAGATGTGCAGATGTGAGAGATAACAGACCTATTATTGGAGCTAATCAATTTGAGCTAAAGACTGGTCTCATTCAAATGGTTCAGAATTCACAATTTGGAGGTAGTCCACTTGAAAATCCTCATTCTCATTTGAAGAAATTTTTGATGATATGTGGCACACAAAGACAACCTGGAGTCTCAGATGAAGTGATTCGGCTCACCTTATTTCCATTCTCTCTTCGGGATTCAGCATTGGAGTGGTATGACTCACTTCCACAAGCTATTATAGCTAATTGGGAGCAGCTATCTCAAGCTTTTCTATCTCAATTTTTCCCACCTGGGAAGACTACTCATTTGAGGAATTTGATGGTAGCTTTTAAGCCAAGGGATGATGAAACTTTGTATGAATCTTGGATGAGATTTAAGGAGCTTAAAAGGCAATGTCCTCATCATGAAATACCTAAATGGATGATTGTTCAGAATTTCTACACCAGAGTTACTCCAGCCATAAGAAACACAATTGATTCACAAGCAGGAGGAGATTTCATGAGAATGACAAGTGAAGAATGCTATGATCTATTAGAGAAGATTGCTCATAATACCCATTTGTGGGGAAATCCTAGAGCACTTGAGCCAAAGAAGGCTGGGATTTATGAACTTGACTCAGTTAGCTACATGAATGCAAGATTTGACCAGTTGACTCAGCTTCTTAGTGATTTTTGCACAAAGGCAACAACCTCAACTCCTACAACTATGCAACAAGTTGCCTACACAGATGGAACTCAAAGTTGTGGAGTTGATTACTCTTCTTATGGTGATGATTGTTTGCAAGAACAAGCTGCTTATGCAGGAGGTTATCAACAGAAACCTATGGGAAATTCTTACTCTAATGTGAACAACTCAACATGGAGACCACAAGCAACTTTTGCTCAACAAGGTCAAAGCTCAAATTATGCTCATAACCAGCAGTATATGCAGCAGAATAGGCCTCAATTTCAGTCTCACTTTCAGTCCACAAGGCAGCCACCACCGGGATATCAAGCAAGAGCACAACAATCCCTTCCACCTCATGAACCGAAGCCAACCTTGGAAAGCATGATGGAGAAATTTTTTGCTGAACAAAGCAAGATGAATAGCAAATTGGAGGAAGAAATGCAACACATGACACAAACCATGGATAAATTACAAGTCCACAACCGCATGTTAGAGACTCAATTGGCTCAACAAGCAAGCTCATCGGGAAGCAAATCCTATGGCAAACTACCTAGCCAACCACAAAACCCTCATGAACAATGTAAGGTTGTGACCTTGAGGAGTGGTAAGAAAGTTGGTTAAGAGAGTGAAAACAAGAGAGAAGAAAAAGAGAGCACAAAAGAAGAAAATTCAGTTGAGAGCAAAAAAAATGAAAAAGAAGAAGAAAGCAAAAGTGAGCAAGATGAGGGAGAGAAACCATACATCCCACCTGAACCTTACAAGCCCACCCTTCCCTACGCTCAAAGATTCATCAAGCATAAGCTAGACAAACAATTTGGTAAATTCCTTGAAGTGCTAAAGAAGTTGTATATCAATGTGCCATTCACTGAGGCACTATCCCAAATGCCAAGTTATGCCAAGTTTTTGAAGGAGATTCTTACCAACAAGAGAAGGCTAGAAGATTATGACACCATCAACTTGGGAGAGCAATGCAGTGCTATAATTCAGAAGAAGTTACCTCCCAAACTCAAAGATCCGGGTGTGTTTTCCATCCCTTGTCATATAGGTGATAATTGTGTGGCAAATGCCTTATGTGACCTTGGAGCTAGTGTCAGCCTAATGCCTCTTTCAATATATGAGAGGTTGAATATGGGAGAGTTGAAGCCCACAAACATGTATCTTTCATTGGCTGATCATTCATTTAATTATCCAAAAGGCATTCTAGAAAATGTGCCTATCAAGGTTGGGAAATTCTACATTCCAGTGGACTTTGTTATTTTAGATATGGAAGAAGATACAAAAGTTCCTATCTTATTTGGGAAGACCCTTTTTGGCAACAGCTGGTGCATTAATTGATGTAAAGGGTGAGAAATTGACACTTAGAGTGGGAGATGATCAAATGATATTCAACATCAATCCAGCCATGAAAAGGAAACATGAAGAAGTTAAGTCTTGTTTGCGGGTATATATTATTGATGAGATTGTTCAAGAGCATTTCAGAAAAAGCTATCCACAAAACTCACTTGAAAATTGCTTAGTCCATGGTGGGAGCATTGATGATGATAATCACAACATAGCTACTTTTACACAATACTTGGAGAGCTCTCCACCACATCCTGAAGCCACAATTTTTCAACTTGAAGGGGTACAAACTTTGGAGATTAAACCACCATCATTAAAGGTAGAGGATGCCCCAAAGGTAGATCTTAAACCTCTTCCTTCCAACCTCAGGTATGCTTTTCTTGGACCAAATGGAATATATCCTGTTATAATTAATGCATGTTTGACTGATATTGAGATTGACAAATTGTTGAGAGTTTTGAGAGAATATAGAAGAGTTTTGGGTTATGCAATTGATGATATAAAGGGAATTAGTCCAACAGTTTGTATGCATAGGATTTTCCTAGAGCCAAATAGTAAACCTTCCATTGAACACCAAAGAAGATTGAATCCTACAATGAAGGATGTTGTGAAAAAAGAAATCCTAAAATTACTAGCTACTGGAATTATTTACCCCATTTCTGACAGTGAGTGGGTGAGTCCTGTGCATGTTGTACCAAAAAAAGGTGGGGTGACAGTTGTTAAAAATGAGAATAATGAATTGATACCCACTAGAACTATTACAGGTTGGAGAATGTGCATAGACTATAGGAAGTTGAACAGTGCTACAAGAAAAGATCATTTTCCCCTTCCTTTTATGGATCAAATGTTAGAGAGATTAGCCAAGCATTCTTTCTTTTGTTACTTAGATGGATATTCTGGTTTCTTTCAAATTCCAATCCATCCTGATGACCAAGAAAAAACTACCTTTACCTGTCCCTATGGCACCTTTGCCTATCGAATGATGCCATTCAGATTGTGTAATGTGCCTGGCACATTTCAAAGGTGCATGATGGCCATTTTTTCTGATTTTATTGAAGAAATTATGGAGGTCTTCATGGATGACTTTTCAGTATATGGCACTAATTTTGATTCATGCTTGACTAATTTGTCTAAAATCTTGCAGAGATGTGCTGATAATGATCTGGTGTTGAATTGGGAGAAATGCCACTTTATGGTCCAAGAGGGGATCGTTCTAGGCCATTTGATCTCAAACAGGGGAATAGAAGTAGATAGAGCCAAAATAGAAATTATTGAAAAAATGCCCCCTCCAACCACTGTCAAAGGAGTGCGGAGTTTTCTTGGACATGCCGGGTTTTACCGGCGATTTATTCAGGATTTTTCTAAACTTGCTAAACCCTTAACAAATCTCTTGAATCATGATGTTAAATTTGATTTTAATCAAGATTGTATGGTTGCTTTTTGCAAGTTAAAGACGGCATTGACAACAGCTCCTATCATGCAACCCCCGGATTGGACTTTGCCATTCGAAATCATGTGTGATGCAAGCGAGTTTGCTGTTGGAGCTGTCCTTGGCCAGCGAAAAGATAGAAAACCTTATGCCATTTACTATGCAAGCCGAACCCTTGATGAAGCTCAAGTTAATTATGCTACAACTGAAAAGGAGTTCATTGCGGTAGTATTTGCACTTAATAAATTTCGTTCTTATTTGGTCAACTCAAAGGTAATAGTTTTCACTGATCATGCAGCAATAAGGTATTTAATGAGCAAGAAAGAAGCTAAATCTAGGTTGATTAGATGGATTTTGTTACTTCAAGAATTTGATTTAGAAATAAGAGACAAAAAAGGTGTTGAGAATGTGGTGGCTGATCACCTTTCTAGGATAAAAACTGAAAATAAAGATGATGAGATTGTGCCAATTGATGAGTTTTTCATGAATGAGCAGTTGTATGTGTTGAAATCTGCACTTCCATGGTTTGCTGATATTGTGAATTTCTTGTCTTGTGGTGTATTGCCACCTGATTTATCTTGGCAGCAAAAGAAAAGATTCTTGCATGATGTTAAATTTTATTCTTGGGAAGAACCTCTTTTGTTTAGGAGATGTAATGATGGAATAATTAGGAGATGTATACCAGAGAAAGAAATACATTATGTTATTTACCATTGTCATTCTTCTGAATATGGTGGTCATTTTAGTGTCTCAAAAACTGTTGAAAAAATCTTGACATCAGGTTTCTATTGGCCTAATATGTTTAAACATGTGAGAGATTTTGTATGCAAGTGTGATAGGTGCCAAAGGGTAGGCAACATTTCCAAGAGAGATGAGATGCCCCAACAGTCCATATTAGAAGTTGAATTATTTGATGTGTGGAGAATTGATTTCATGGGTCCATTTCCATCTTCTTATGGAAATAAATATATCTTGGTAGGGGTGGACTATGTATCTAAATGGGTAGAAGCTATTGCTACACCTACCATGATGCAAAAGTTGTGGTGAAATTTCTGAAAAAATTTGTTTTGACCAGATTTGGTGCCCCACGTGCCATAATCAGTGATGGTGGTAGCCATTTTTGCAACCACCAATTTGAAAAATTGATGAGAAAGTATGAGGTAAAGCATAGGATTGCCACACCATATCACCCTCAAACAAATGGCCAAGTAGAAATCACAAATAAAGAAATCAAGCAAATCTTGGAGAAAACTGTCAATAAGTCCAGAAAAGATTGGTCCCTTAAATTAGATGACACTCTTTGGGCATATAGAACAGCATTTAAAACCCCCATAGGAACTACACCTTATAGGTTAGTTTTTGGGAAATCATGCCATTTGCCCGTAGAGTTAGAACATAAAGCTTATTTGGCCATTAGAGCAATCAATTTTGATTTACAAGCTGCTGGACACAAAAGGCTTTTGCAACTTGATGAATTAGAAGAATTGAGACTTGATGTTTATGAAAATGCTAGGATCTATAAAGAAAGAACTAAAAAATGGCATGATAAGCATATCAAGAAAAAGGACTTTAAAGAAGGAGATTTGGTTCTCTTATTCAATTCAAGGCTAAAATTTTTTCCAGGAATATTAAAATCAAGGTGGTCCGGTCCATTTAAAATTGTAAAAGTTTTCCCTCATGGCGCTGTGGAAATTTTTGGTGAAAAATCGGGTAATTTCAAGGTAAATGGGCAAAGATTGAGACATTATTCAGTGGGTGAGCCAATTGAGAAGATAGCAACTTGCTATCTCTCTCATTCTCCATAAAATCTTGAGTGAGTATGGTCAAGCTAAAGACCTAAACTTAGTATTTTTGTGCATAACTAACAATTTTTCATTGATTCTTTATTTCTTTCATATATATATTTGTTTTAGGTTTTTCTATACTCCTTATTCAGAGTTTAACATTGTTCTAATTTCCTTGTGTAGATGGGATGCAATGCATTACAAGCAAATGAGCATAAAATTTTTTTTATTTTAGTTTTAGCTTTAAATTTTAGTTTTAAATTTGTTCACTTACCATTTTCATCTTTCTATTGTTGAGTATTTGCTGGTGCATATTGCTGGATTCATTGCCCTTTTTGTTTATTTTAAAAGAAAATTTTTCCAAACCTTGTCATCTTGGTTCAACAAGAAAATTATTTGAATGTGGATGTGTGAATTGGTGCTTTGAAAAATTATTTTGTATGAGTATTTGATGAACATAATAGGTTGAACAATTAGAATTCATGTTATGAAGGTTTAATCATTTGAAATCTAATTTGTTTTGATTTTTTAGGTACTCTCTAATTCTGTCAAAATTGGGCAGCAGATTTCACAACCTGCGACATAACCGGTTTTGCTTGTGTCGTCGCTTGTGTTCACTAGGCACATTTTGGGCAGATTATTTCACAACCTGCGACATAACCGGTTTTGCTTGTGTCGTCACTTGTGTTCACTGGGCACATTTTGGGCAGATTATTTCACAACCTGCGACATAACCGGTTTTGCTTGTGTCGTCGCTTATGTTCACTGGGCACATTTTGGGCAGATTATTTCACAACTTCCGACACAACCCCTATCCTTATGTTCTAACTTGTGTCGTTTGTTTGTTTTGCAGGATAAGAACTCACTTCACCAGAATGGGCCAGCAGCTACCCCAAGCCCAAGCCCAAAAGCCCACTAACCCATTCTGATAAAAAAAAAAAAAAAAAAAACTAACTAAAGCCCATAACCCATAGCCCATGCCTAAAACACAACCCTTAGCCCATAACCCGATAACCCCATCTCACCTTCTTCCTCTTGGCTTAGCCCCGACACTACCCTCCCTTCCGCCGTAGCCCTCATCTTCGCCATCACCTCCACCACCCACCATTCCTCTTCGACTTCTTCCCATTCTTCTTCTTTTTCAGTCCCTTCCCTCCATTTTGCCATGCCCGACTCCCCACTCTCCTTCGAAAACTCCCCTCCCCATTCCTCACAGCCGCCGCAGCCCCAAACCACTCCACCCATGAATGCCGACTCACCGGCGGCCCATTCTGGTGATGCCCCCATCGCTACATACAAGAAGAAAAAGGCAAAAAGCATTAAGCCGCACAAAACAACAAGCAGCGCCAAGAGGAAGAAACCTGAACAGCCGACACAGCCCCACCCAGTCTCGCCACCAATTTCTGTCGCACCTGATGTTCGCCGTGGAATCCCAAAATCAGCGGTCAAACGCCCAGGGACATCTAAAGGTAACTTCGCCATTCCCTCCTCTTTGCCTACTGCTAGACATTGGGTGTTGCCTACTACCGAAATGAAAAGAAATAAGGCAAGAGTCGAAGCTCGAAAAATGGTTCAAACTCGGTATTTGGATGTGTTTACACTTAAATCTTTGAAAATATATGATGAAATGCAGACTCTGTTAGATGCTTTAGGTTGGGTACGATTTGCACATAAGCAGGAACTGGTTTACCCCATTCTAGTGCAGGAATTTATGGCCTCCCTGTCCACTAGTAAGCATAAGAATGACTTAGATAATGACTTGACAATCAATTTTAGATGCCTTGGTCAAGATAGGGTGCTGTCTATGGATGATTTTCACCATATATTCGGCTTTCCAACTGATGGTTTGCTCATAATACCTACTAGCCGAAGGGATTATAATGGGTATGAATTTTGGCAGCAAATAGCACCCTCAGCAGGTGTTTTCAAACCGGGGAACAGTAAGGCCTCTAAAATTGAAAGTCACTCCTTGAGATTGCTTCAAAGATTAATTGCAAATACAATTTTAGGAAGAGGAACTAGTGTTGGCACAATGTCTCAGTATGACTTATTCTTTTTGTGGTGTGCAAAAACTGGTAAAAAAGCTTCCCCTGGTTATTATTTTTGCCGTAATGTGATCCACCAAACTACTAGGGGTACTGGTAACATTGTATTTGGAGGTTTGATCACACCCATTGCACATTATTTTGGCTTTAATCCTCAAGTTCACAAGTGTGCTGCTGTTCCAACTGGTTTGCTATTTTTGGATGGACCTCATTTGGCCAACCAAAAATTTTATATAAAAAATGAGGCTATACAGCTCTATGAGATTCCTGCACCAACAGCAACACCACCTGGCTCTCCTACTGCAATTAGCTCCTTTTCAGCATCTGAGAAACCATTTGAGCAGCCTTTTACACAACCTCCACGCCAGGCTCCACCAGCTGCCCAACCTGCTTCATCAACAGCTTCTGGACCATCCATGGCAACCCTTCTAACATTCATGGAGAATCTCAGTGATGAGATCTACTCTTTTCGGCAAATGACGGATGTCTCTTTTCAAACATTAAGGGATTTAGCTGATATATATTTGGATAGAAGTGCTGAAATGCAAGACGAGTTGAAAGTCATGCGAGCTAAGCTGGAGCAGATCGAAACAAACCAGGCACTGATTTTGAGCATCATCTCTCCGCAGCAACCACCAAAAGCACCACTACCTCCACAAGATGGCAAGGGCAAAGGAGTTCTCATACCTGACTGACCAGCTTTTATTCTCAATTTACATTTCATGTCTTTAATTTTGTTGCTTAATTAATTAGTGTTTTGAACTTGTTTAGTTACTATTTTGCTTGTGTTTTTTTTTTTTTTACTTGAACCATTTACTTATTCAGTATTTTTTTTAGTTCCTTATAAAGTACATTGCTCACTTGCTTTGATTTGCTACTTCGGATTTACACTTGATGGCTGTATTTTTTAGCTTAACCTCTCTATTTCAACTTTTTGAGTTTAATTGATTTAATGGATTTCATTGCACTGTTTCTTTTGCAATGAGTGCAGCAGTTGTCCAAATTTTATTTAATTATATTGGCTGCACTTCAATGAGGTAACAATTCTCATCTCAGCTTGTGTCACTTTTAACACAAGTTGTGCTATCGCTTATGCAACAGGATAATAATTCTTTATGCACATATAGCCAAATTATCCCATTCCTTGCAATCTTTTAACATTGAGGACAATGTTCATTCTGAGTATGGGGGAGAGGGTAAATTTTTTGTGAAAATTACTTTTTCCTTTTTCATTTGCATATAGTGACATACTCATTCATTACTTCATACTTGTACATATTCACATATATACACTCGCATATAGCTTCATACACTTAGTTATGCATACTTAGTTACATATAGGTTGACTATACATTTATACACTCATGCATTTCATTCATTCATTTAAAATTTTTGGATTTTTAAACCAGTCTTTAAATTCCATAAGCCACTTATTCAAGCAATCCAACTTGCCTTTAGATGGTTAGTGGAATGAAAGTTCTAGCTGGGTACAAAGTCTTAAGCATTATTCTTTCTCTTACTTAATAGCTGAAAATTAATATATTTATCTAGGTATGCAGATTCTGATTAGTTATTTTGAGTTTTGAGTGTCTGAATTAGCCTTTAAGGAAGAAAATGGTCATTGTCGTCTCACCATTCCTAGAACAAGCATCCTAGATCTTTCAAAGCGAAATTTTTAACTTGCATTTGATAAGAATATGATTTAGGCATTCCTTCATATTTTAAACCTAACATTTAGCCTTAACCTACCTTAATCTCATTTCAACCCTTGCAAACCCCCTTGAACCTTAATTCCCTAAGTTCTTTGGAAACCAAATCATTTACCTAGCCATTAAACTTAAACACTACCACCTATTTATGAGAATAATATTTTAGCAATTAAATGCGTAAAAAAAAAATTTGGAGGATTGAAATATCTTGAAAAGTGCTAAAATAATTGTGAAAAGTTGATAAAAAAAAAGTCACCACAATATCCTAAAGGTAATTTCGGGTGTGACATGAAATAGGAACAAGTACACAATAAATATATAAAAAAAAGCATAAAAAGTAGTCCCTTTATATAATCATTGTGATAGCACTTGAGATTCATTGTGAATTTCTTTCCTCTTGGTAAAAAAAAAAATGGATGCACTTTGAGTTTCATGATTAATATTATTCTCATATTTTGTTTACCTTATTCCCTTTCTTTGCTAACCACAATTTTACCCTATTTGACCCCATTACAACCCTTAAAAAGACCTAATGATTCTTTGAAAAATACTTGTTACATTAGTAGAGTTAGATCTTTTATGCTTGCATATGGGTTTGGCAACATAATCTTCCATACATTACTCACCATCTATTTGAGACACATTGGCTATCTATTTCATTTAGGTTTGTTTTGGCACAATTGACTCTTGTAGCTGGTTGGTATTTGTTGCTTGGGTTGATTGGTTAATTCCCAGCTATTTTGTAATTGTTGAGAGTGATTGCTTCATTCTTTGTGCTTCGCTGGTGGGAACTTGGAATGTTGGTGGCTAGAGGTAAGTTGGTGGTTTGGATTAGTGATTTTTGTGTTTTCAAAGACTGATTCTATTCCCTTCCAAATGAGTTGTAATGAAATTTTGCTTGGGGACAAGCAAGAGTTTGAGTATGGGGGAATTTGATGCATGCATTTTAGATCATCATTTAGGTGTAATTTTTGCACACAATTTACCCTTGTTCATAGCTATTATTATATATATTAGCATATATTTAGTCAATTTTATAATTTTTACACTTCTTAGTTTAATTTTTGGAATTTATTTGTTTTGTAGGTTAAATTTAGAGAAATTTGGTGTATTTTGATCAGAGTAGCCATTTGGAGGAGATTAAAGTTGAATTGCAAAAATTTTTGAAGTTGAGTAAAAAATGGCCGAGAGTTACACAACCTGCAGCACAACCGATTTAGCTTATATCGCAGGTTGTGTCGATCGTCAGATATTCAGGCCGAGAGTTACACAACCTGCGACACAACCCGCGACATAACCGATTCAGCTTATGTCATTTTTACTAGAAATGGCTGACGTGGCATTTTCGTTACTCTGATTTTATACCTCACTTTCTCTGGAACCTTCCACCTTTTTACCTATTCTAAGGCAGACCCCTAACCTATATAAAGTCTCCTTTATCATTTTCTTTCCATAAGGAGGAAGAGAGGCATTTTTGGCAAGAAAAGAAGGAGAGAAAGAGGGAGCACGTGAAGCCATTTCTGCAGCATCAGCAGAGGCGTTCTGCACTCATCTAGCAGCAGATTCTTCTGCGTTTTTCTGGGTTTTTCTATTCCTTAACTTAGATTTCCATTATTTCTTCATTTATACATTTGGGTTTGTCTTGAAACTATGATTAGTGAGTGGTTGTTTAAGATTCTAGATATGGGTTTGTAAATATTGTTTTGTATTGTGGTTTTGAACTGACTTAGCCATTTAAATGAGTTTTGTTACATTTTGATTTATTGCTTGTGAGCTTGTTGCATTGCTTGATGAATGGGCCCTCATTAAGTTAAGCTTTAATCCTTAATAGATGGACTGAAAAGTGAATATTTGGGATAGATAATCTTGCAATAAACTTAGTTTTCTTGGTGTTAGAGATAAGCTAAGAGGATTAAGGGGACTTTCCAAAATCATTTAGAGCTTTAATTGGGTTTTTGTTATGTTTGAAATACCGTGAAAACAGGATTTGATTTAATGAAAACCAACTTTGAGGTGCTTGAAAAAGGTTTCAAAAATTTAAGAATTGATTTCCCTCAAAATTGCAATTCTCATGTGTTTGGCTAAATTAGGGATAAACCACATGCAAACAATATTGAAAATCCAATCTTTAGAATCACTTTAATTTTTATTGAATTTAGATTTAATTCCTCCAAAATTTATAAATAGCAATTTCAATTTAAATCTTCGTAATCTAGTTTAATTAATTTAGTTAATTGTTTGATTTAGCTTAAATTCCTCAAATACCAATTTTAATTTCAAATTTTATTTTACATCTTTAAATTTTATCATTCTAATTAGTTTATACTTTTATTTCCAATTTAAGCATAATTCCCTGTGGGATCGATATCATTTTTTAAAACTATACTACTGTGACCCGTGCACTTGCGGATTACACGCACATCAATGTGTCAATAGGATTTTAATATATAATTTATTTTTATCAAAATAAATTTACAATTTATTATATTATAAAATTTTTATTTCTAAATATACTAAATAATATTAAATGCTATTATTTTTTTGTTTTTCCAGTAGAAACGTTACTTTCATTATTTTTTTTTATTGTAATTATTTGGAGTACATTTTTTATGTTTATCTTATTATTTTTATTTTTTTTATTGTTTTCATTATAACATTTTACTTTTATTTTTTATTAAATTTTATAATATTATAAATAATTTAAAAGTTAAAGATATGTTTATCCATTCACAAGTTTACCCTTTACTCTTTTATATATATATAGAAAGGGGCTAATTTATTATTATTATTATTATTATTATTATTATTATTATTATTATTATTATTATTATTATTATTATTATTTAATGTATATTTATGAGTTTTATTATATTTATTTACTATAATTTATTTATAAATATAAAAATAAAAAATTTTTTCCTTTGCCTAACCAAATAACAAAAGTGATCTTTGAAGATTATGAATTTACCGTATCTCCCATTAATAACATTATTAATTTATTAAAATTAAATTTCAAAATTATAGAAATGACAAAATTACACTACAACTCAACTTAACTAAGCCTTTATCCCAAAAATTTGGGGTCTGCTATATGGATTCTCTTTTTTCACTCTAAACGATTTTGGGTTAAATCCTCATAAATGTGTAATGTTTCTAAATCATGTTGTACTACTCTTCTCAAAGTCAATTTAGGTCTGTCCCTTTTTTTCTTTCTATCCTCTACCTAATATGCTAAAATTACACTAATTAAATTCAAATTAAATAAATTTTTATATTATTAATTTAAAAAATTTATAAAATACTAGAATTATTGTCTTCTTATAATTGTTATGCCGATTAAGCTTTAATTCTTTTGTATAGTTTTTAATCAATAATATAATTTTATTTTATAAATATAAATGGAAAATATCTCATATTAATATAATTCCGATTATATTAGTATTCCATTTTTTTTATTTAGATTTTATATTAATTAATTAATATTTTATAATAATTTAAATAACCAATTATATTAAATATATAAGAGTGTTTAGTATTTAAAATACATGCATTGCACGTATATTAAATTTATTATTTAAAGTAAAATTTAATGTTATTTTATTAATTCAAAAAATGAAAATATTTATTGATTTAGAAATTTCTATAATTTTATACAAAGTTATATGTTATAATTAATCTAATTATAACATAAAATATTATATCAATTATTAATATGATAAATAATATTATATGCAAGTTTTATTATAGTATTAAATTTGTTTAAACTCTGTTTTTTTTTTAAGTTATATTTATCTATATTTTAATATTTTTAATAATTTTAAATAAATATTCTTTTTTTTAATGAGATTGTAAATATATCCACATATTTAAGTTTTCATTCATATACTTATAATTTATTATTTTTAATGATATACTCACACTTTCCTTAACTAACATATGTAATAATATTTTCTTAATATTTATAATAAAAAGTATAAATAGAAATAAAAATTTTAAATTTATTAAAATTTTAAAATTAATTTAAATAATAAAAATAATATAATTATAAATAATATAAAAAATAAAATATTTTTTACTATTTAAAAGTTGTCTCGTTCATATATTTATATACATTATAGATTATTATTTATTATTATTTTTTTCTTTACTTGTCAAGTGAATGGGATTTTTTTTTTTTTTTTTTCTTTCCAGAAGTGAATGGGAATCTACTTTTCTTTGTGTGGGACATGGAATTCTTGGTTTTCTACCCACGAGGAATTGACTTAGAGATTAACTTAACTCTGCTTAGAATTTTAGAATTTATTTTAATTTTAAAATTTTATGTTTGTAAGTAAAATAAATATAAATTTTAATTTTATTATTTAAATTCTATAAAATTAAACATAATTATTATAAATTTAATTAAAATAAATAAAATTTATAAATAAATTCCACAAAATTTACCATAAAAATGGTTATAGCTAAACTATTCATATTATCACCTTCATATCATCTTTTTTTTCTCCTCACAAAATCTAATTATTCACACCCGTCAATTTCTTACAATCCGTTTTAATAATATATAAAATACGAGTATATTATATATCTTAATAAAAAAAAATACAAATACAAAATTATTATGTTAAATAAAATAAATATAATTATGGATTTACATTTTATTTTTTTTTTTTAAAAATTAGTATGTGAATAATATTTTAGAAAATAAATGTTAATGAATTGTCAATTCTACCTTATTTCAAATATAATTTTTTAGAATTCAATCAAATATATGTTTTAAATTTTAAAATACCAAATATGAAAATTTATTTATGAATGAATTCTGTGTTTAGAATTTCAACTTACCCAAATGGAGTGTAAAAAAATATTATTTGAATACTATTAAAAAATAATTTTAAGAAGATTTCTTAATTACTTGAAATTTATATATTGAGAGAGAAATTTTCTTAAATAATATCAAATAAATGATTTAAAATTTTTTAGTAATATTATTTATTAGTCACAATACTTCCTTTTCATTAACAATTTATAATTTAATAATATATATATATATATATATATAAAAATCAATATATCTTCTAGACGCAAGAAAGAAAATTGCATTTTAAGCCAATAAAAGATGTTAGATGCAATTCCCTGCTACTTCTCAGTCATTGACCGGAGAAAACAAGCATTATTGGTTGGCGTAAGAGGGTGAACGTATTTCCACGTATTTATTACTTTTTAAATAATGAATAAATTCATTGCTTACAAGTCAAACGTTGACAGCGCAAAATTAGTAGAGCAATTATCGGGTGTGTTCGGCGCAGTGCGTTTATATTTCGCAGTCGATATGGTTCAATCCGGTTTCGAGCTGAAATTATAATGGTTTAAGATTGAGAAAAGGAGATGAATCAAAATCTAATTAATTTTAGGCAGTTCCAGCCAATTTCAATTTAAAATTTTTTAAATTGGTATTCGTTCAGTTCAATTATTATTTTAGTTTTAGATTTTGAGTGATTTGATTTGATCTGATCTATTTGATGAATTTTGACATGCATTAAAAAATAAATAAATAAATAATATCATCGATTTTGAATCAGAATTAACAAAAGGAGGGGTCTAAATCGATTTCATATATAAATATTTAGAGCTGATTTAAGTGTTCAGTTTAAATAAAAATTTATTTAAAATTCTTAAAAATTAATTTTATTAAATTTATTATAACTAAATCAAATTTTATAAGATTAATAAAATTTATAAATGAATTCTAAACTTAAAATTATATATATTTCAAATGATAAAATTATTTTTTTATTGTATAATATATTATTTTATTTTATTTATTTTAAATATAAAATTTATTTCATTTGAAGTAAATTTCATTTTTAATATAAAATATATCAAATAAAGATAATCATTTACAAATAAAATGAATTCTATTATAAAATTGAACCAAATCGGATTTTAGAGATTTAATATCTTCTCCATCACTTAATGTGAGCCAAATATGAAGAAAATGATGTGATGGATTTGGAAGCGGATTAATTTAATCTAAATTAAATTGAATCAAAATTAATATAAAATTAAATTAATTTAAAAAAACTTAAATTTTAACAACTAAATTTAATTAAAATCATAATCAAATCAAAATTTGGATGAAGAGAAATATTGCGGTTTGATTTTAGTCCTTGAATATTAAATTGAGATCATTGGTTTTGACTGGGAACCAATCCAGTGAGAAACTCAAATGAATTATTCAAGACATTGATTGGAGCAAATTAATGAAAACCAGAAGAAAGAAGAATTGACGGGGCAAATACCATTGAATATCAAAACAAAATTTTGTCCTGTTTTAGATATTCAAAGTTTATAAACAACAAAAAGTTGGTTCCCTGTAGAATTTTTCTTTTTCTATACAACTTAGAAGTCACATGTTCACATGTATGATATAGACAATTAACCAACTCAATTATAAGATCTCACATATATTTGATGAATTGATTAATAATTATTCTTTTTGTTTTTTTTTAACTTGTTGGTTACGTAAATGTCAATTTTATGAATATTTTTATAAAAAATTTTAACTTTAATTTATTTTAATAAATTTATTAAATTTTAATTTAATTTTAAAAAATTATTGTGATAAAAAATTAAATTTTTTTTAGATTAACTTTCTGACTTATTAATTATTTTATAAATAAAATTATCTTATTTTATTAGTTTATAAAAAAAAAAGAAATATAATGCATAAAATTTATCCTCGTCGACAAATCTCTTTCCTTTTTTCATTTCTTATTTATCAATAATTACTAGTTAGGTAATTTTATTTATAAAATAATTAATAATTCAGTAGATTAATTTAAAAATTTTTAATTTTATGATTACAATGATTTTTAGTAAATCAAATTTAAGTTCAATTAGTTTTATAAAAGAAATTAAATTTTAATAATTTTTATGAAAATATTTATAAAATTAAGTGAATACATATAATAATTTACGTATGTTGATTTGTACAACTTGAAAGATATTGCAAAGGGAAGCTAGTAAAAGAAAAGAAGAAAAAAGCCAGAGATAGAGTAGGAAGACATGGCCTACAGCTACATCACACATTGAATTTCCATCTAACCATTTTACTCTTGTAGCAATAATTAATGTTTATCCATACAAAAATTATAATATTCTTTTTAGAAATATTCAATTTTTATACTTATAAAACCTAATTTAATTTAATTTAATAATTTAAGTCACATGACTATTTAATAAGAGTCAAGTTCCTCCAAAATTTTCTACTGAAAAAAAAAAGAAATCTCCATACCTTTTAAAATTTTGACCAAGGCAGAGGAACTCAGGCTAAACTGGGCTTGTTCTAAAATTTAGCCCCAAGCTCAAGTCTACATTTTTTGGAATTGGCTTGGCTACCCATAACCCATAATCAAAATAGATTTCGAGAATTGTCACTCCTAAAAAAAAAGTTTTTATTTTATGGATATAGCTATCACTTCTGTGGAAGATAGAAAAAATGCTGCTGTATTAATGACAAAATGTTTAAATTTATCCCTTATATTTATTGGGAAAATTCAATTTTATTTATTTTTAACTTTTTGTTGAAATAGTTTAGAAGTTTCAATTAAAATTTAATTTAATCCAAAAATTAAAATTTATATGCCAAGTTTTTTATTTAACTAAAAAATGAAGAAATTCAATTTCTAATCTTGGTGTTTCTTGATTTAATTCAAAAAATCAAGAAACTTAATTTCTTGTTTTATTTATTTATTTTTAATTTAGGCTAAATTAAGCTCAAATTAAAATTTTTGGATAGAGCTGTGCGATTTTAGTTTCAATTCAGTTTTTTATAAGAATCAGAATGAGAACCGAACTTTGGTTCTTTCATTTTTTGGAACTAGAAAATGAATCAAATTTTGGTTATAGTTTTGATTCAATTCTAAGTGCTTTCAATTCCAATTCGGTTTTAGTTTCGGCTCCTATTCGATTTAAATATCAGTTTCTACATTTAAATTTATAGCATCATTATATTCATTTCAAAAGAACAAAAAGAATTATATATTTTTAACATCAAAATATCAATAAAAATAAAAACAGTAATATTTAAATAATAAGAATAATATCAAAATAAAATATTAATAAAGTAACATAAATATAATAACTTAATTAAAATAAATACTAAAATTAAACTGATAATTCTCATATAAAACAGTACAAGATAACACAAAATATCCATAAAATTTTCATTGAGTGGGGATAGATTAGTGGATCAGTTCAGTGGGCCAGCATCCTACCCATGTCTCTTCAACCCATGGGCCATGGCGCTTGGACTATTATACTATAAAGTTGTACCTCTATTAAAAGTTTAAGCTTTTGGTATGGCGATGAGTACCCATTCTTACAATTAGTATCACAACTAAAGTCATAGGTTTGAATATTTGGTAGGTGCTGGGGGTGGATTGTTGACACTGAATGAGGATAGCTCAGCGAGCCAACATACTACCCATATCCTTTTAGCCAATGAAATTTGAGCTACTATACTATAAAGGGTTAGAGTTACGCATCCGCTAAAAACTTAAATTTTTGATATTGTAATAAACGCTCGATCCTATGCATAATAAGTCATATAATATTTCCATATAATTTATAAAATAACAGCAAATCAACGAGTATAATGTGAGTTAGGATTAATATAATCTAAACTAAAAGTACAAAATTACGTAATTTTTAGCTTTAGAGAATTTCTTTATTATATTTTCATTCAATTATTTAAAGTTAAAATTTTATTAGATAATATATAATTTTTACTAATTTAAAATTTGATTCACAATAATAAGTATTAAAAATAAATTTAATTTTAATATAATAGATGTTTTATAAAAATTATGTAAATTATAATTAATTTTTTTTCAAATTAAAGTTAATAAAACAAATGTAATTTTAAATTTAATGAATTTAATTATTAACGCTGACTCTTAAATATTGTTTTAGCCTATGCACTTCACCATAATCACATACCACATAAAATATTTTATTCGAATTACACTAATATTTTAAGTGAATTATAATTCAATTTCATGAAACAATACATATATAAATTAAGTTATTTCATTGTATACATCTTAATAAATATATTCTACTATCTTATATATATTTGTTAATTATATAATTTTTAATAAAAAAAGTATAATATAAGATAAAAAAGTGATTTAATAAGATAATTAATAACTATAAAGTGATTTAATATATTTATAATTAAAAATAATAAAAATTAATATTAAGTTATGTCACACCTTACCCCTCTGTAAGGCATAACATGATCCTGTAGAATACCTAATGAACTACCGAACTTTACCTACCGATAACTCATTAAGTACCTACAAGGGATTTTAAAACAATTTTCTTATTTTTGATAAGTAGTGAGTATTTTCTAATAGGTATTGAAAACATTTAATTAAAATTAAAACTAATTAGTATTTTTAGTCCATATTATTTTTCCGCAAATTTTATAAAAATTTTGACAGAGTTCCGTTTGTATTTTGAGAAAACAGTTCTTCAAATACCTAAAAAAAAAAACACTTCCAATAATTTTTCAACCACTGCTTCAAATTCATACTCAATCTCAACCAATTTCTCAACACATTTTTCAACTTTCAAATTTCAAATCCATTATCCAATGATCATCAAAATACTAACAATCCATTTCATTCAAATTAAATAAAGTAGTTCCATTCATATTTCATTAAGGACAAAACAATTTATATATATCATTATAAAATTTACATTAAGAGAAATTGAACTAAAATTTATTACAAATTTTATACAAACTTTGTACAAGCTGCTCAAGATCAATTTTCATGTCCATATATTTATGTGCAATACATACATCAAAAGAAATATTTACAGTCAGAGTATAAATTGTACCCGATAACTCAAAGCTGTTAGATCCTCAATCCTCAGCAGCTCAGTCTGCTGCTCCTCTAGTCTCTATATCTGCGACAGCAATAAAAGCTATCGTTGAGTACTATAACTCAGTAGTGCACAACATACTAAAATAATCTTTATGCATAACTTAAATCACATTTATTCAAAATTTTGACTGAACATGAGAATTAAATACAAATCATGCATTAGGAGATTTTAATCTCAAACAATTTCATTTTGAAGTATCAAATCACATTTCATAAAACCCACAGTTAGATCATGCCATTCGAAATAAATAGAATCTCAATAGCTAGAGGCTAAAGAGAAATCACATCACAAGGCTAGCTAGCTCAAATATATGGATATCCATTCACATCCTCTTCTACTGGCACACCTCAACACTTCTCCAGAGAATGAATCAAAATTCGAAACTAATTACCCTCACTAGTCATGCTAGTGAGGTGTTCAAATATATAGTTATAACACTGTGGTTTCAAAACTTATCTTAACAATTTGCTAAACATTGCTATTTCAAATATACACAATAACTTTCACAATTTAAATCAAAATATCATAAATAATGTCATAAATAAACTTTCAACAATTCAAAGCAAAAGTAAAATACATATTTTATTCACTTTATCAATGAATTTTAAAGCATAGTGATGTTGTGCACAAACCTCAAGCGAGTCGCCTCTTGGCCTTGACTCGGTTCCTCGGGTTCTTTAACGATATTCTTTTCAACTGAAATATACAATTTTATAGTGTTTCAGTACCATAACTTAGTATAAATCCAAAAATAAATTTAACTTCACTTTTACCTAGCTCTAACGTGCTAAACTCGATGTTCTTGAAATTTTGTATTTCGGGGTTACTATTTATTATACTATTCAAGTCAAATTGTTGACTTTCTAAGGCTTAATAGGTATGGGAATTCCAACTTCACCCACATACTACATTTTAGTCACTAAATTTGTTGGTTTTGGTTGTTTATTCAAATTCTAAGTCTTTTAGGCAAATTTGATAAATTTTCAGTTTTGGTGTATAAGGTTGCACTGTTCCATTGGTTACTTTTCTGTTGGAATTTGACAAAACTTCCTTCATAGAAAATGTTCCCTAATGTCTTAAGTTTATTCTCCTTTTTGAATCACTCCAATTAGAGTTTTGTAGCTCAAGTTATAGCCATTTGAACTATGGCTGCCGGATTGGATTCAACCGAGATTTTCTGGGCAATTTTTTATGCTGGCAGTTTTAGGTCACCAACTTGGGGTGACCAAATGACTTGGTTAATGGCATAATTTGAGTTTGTGTTATTCATGAAAGTTTTAGTTCTATATCTCATCTAACCACTGGTAAAATTTCAGGTCATTTAGACCTTCTTAGCTCATGTTATGACCAAATGAACAAACACTGTTCATTTGGTCAGTTTGTACAGAGGCAAACTGTGATTTTTCAAGTTTGGTCAATTTGTTCACTAGGTTTTGGTCACTTTTTGGGCATGCTTCCTAAATGAAAATTGTGTCATTTAGTGTCTATTTTCATTTCCAATTAGTCTCACACCAATTGGACTTGTAAATTTTCATATTTGGTCCCTCAAAGGAAATTTAGTCATGCTGCTAGCAGCATGACTATACTCCATCCGAATTTGGTTTTAATTCAAACACCTCTAACACTCTTCATTAGGTCACAAATGACCATTTCTCACTTCAAACTAGATCAAATACATCAGCATGACTATACTCCATCCGAATTTGGTTTTAATTCAAACACCTCTAACACTCTTCATTAGGTCACAAATGACCATTTCTCACTTCAAACTAGATCAAATACATCATATGGCTCATTCTCAAATTTTTCTCCCCAAATCTTAGGTGCCAGGAACCTAAATTTTCAACTTCTCAATTCTAAGCAATTCAAGGTAACCTCAACCTATTCATCATATAAGCATCACTAATCAAGTTAGAAGGCATGTTTAATTAAATCAAAACACATCAATTCCATAAACTTCCATGGCTGCCAAAAATTCATTATTTCCATACAAGCATCAATTCTACAATTACATATGAAATTTCAACTCAACTTCACTTAATTAAACTAAAGAAAAAGATTAAATTAACTTACCTCTCTTGTGAGATTTCCAAGCTAACCCACACTTCACTTTCTTCCCTTCTTCTTGGTCCCAAACTCTTATTTGAGATCTATAATCAAATTTATGTGTTGGAAACTTAAGAGTTTATGGTAAGAATATTTGAAAATTTAAGCTTAAAAACTCAAAAATGGAGGATGGCTTGGGTGGAGAATGGTTCGGCATATAAGTGGGGGAAGAAGAAGAATATTTTGAGTTTTTACTTTTCTTTTGTCATTAAGTTAATATTTATCCCCAAAACCAATAATTATAAAGTAAAAGTTTAATTGTGTCATGCTTATGTCACTTGATGTCACTAATGCAATTTCTTTTCCTTTTTCTCTTTTTTTTTTTTCATTTATCTATTAGTTCTTTAATTTAATTTCCGACTCCAAAGTTTTATTTTCTCTGATTTTATTTGACAGTTAGGTCAAGAGTCAGCTCTCGGGGTCAATTGACCAAATTGCCCCTCGTCGGTTCAACCCGGTTTGTAAATAATTCAATATTTCTTCCGGCTCCCTGACCTAATTATTTGACTGGCTTAATAGTTTTTTTTCGTGATTTTCTCTTTTCCACTGTGTTCGTAAGGGTCCTAAGGACCGCAGCGTTATATTTTACGATTCAAATTTTGAGTTTAAATTGACTTCGCAGACCTTCCCGAGAAGGTCACCCATCATTGTGACTCTCGGCTCGTTTAACTTCTTATGTTCTATTTTTCTTATTTATACTTAACTAATTGACAATTACTAATTATTTGTGTTTATGGCTTATCTAGTTGTCTTAAGTGTGGTTATAATTCTCTTAATTGTCCGGACTGACACCGATCACCGGAACAGTGAAATATACTAGGCTATACAAATAGGAGTGTTACAAGTTATATACATACACTTATAATTAATAACAAATTATAACTATCTTAATTACATATCATGTATATAATTTTATTAAAATTATGTAATATATCAAAATTAAATAAAATCTACTATAATTTTGGATAAAATTTATTATAGCTTAGATAATATATTATTTATAAATTAAACAAATATATGTAATTGGATTAATCACTTTTAAATTAGTTTTATTTGATTTAAAGTCATTTATCTATTTTACATAAAAATAAAAAAATTAAAAATAATATCTACGTGTCACGAGCTCATTAAACTGATATATGTAATTGATCCATAAAAAAATAAATAAACAATTGTCCATCTCTATCACTAATCGGTCTCTATCACTAATCGGGAGAGCGTGTTTTTTTCTCCAAGAAAAGAATAAAAAAAAGGCCATAACAAATTTGTACCTAAATCGGGTTCACTAAATTAAAATTCCAACAACAGGAGACGGGCTTCTTCTAGCGCTTGCGGATAAAATTTTTCCACGGGCCGTCTGCTTCATCTAGGTTTCTAATTTTGCGCTGCCATTAGACGGACGGCAACCGTAAAGAGTTGTCTAGTCGTCGCCTTTCGCTGCCCATCCCAACCCAAACAGGCAATCTCTTCACTACGCCAACTGCTTTTCAAGGTACACCATGCGTTAAACTTTCTCCCCCCTCTTTTTCTGTTTTAGAAATGTTGCTGATTTCAGTATTACTATTGAACTCTTGCTTTTAGATGAATAACTCCGGAATTTCTTCGATTAGAACCAAGAAATTGAGTGCCAATTATCTTGCATGAATTTTAGTTCAGTGATAATGGCCCATTCTTTGTTTTTTGGTCCCCTATTACTGCAAAATTGCCCTAGTAATGTTTCTTTTACCCCCTATAACCCTGATGTATTAGGAATTCGTGGGGGCTTTTTTTATTTGTTGTGCTGTTGTTTGTGGGTTTCTTGTACTATTCGTGTCTTGGTTTCATGGAATTCAGGGAAGCTGCTGTTGAATGATAGTTTGGCAAGTTCATGCACACTGTTAGGATCTTAATTAACATTGTCAATGCCATGCTTATACTGAAGCTTGTAAATCTTTGTATGTTGTTTTAACAATTCCCTGGTCTGTTCTTTTGGCACTTGATTGTGTTGTTCTGCCTGCTTTGTTTTTTGAAGGTCTTTGGCCTGTTTAGACAGATGGAGCATTGGCTAACATTTGCTTGATACTGGTTCCATTTTCATTCTCTAGGTGCAGTAGTATTTGCAAAAGAGTTAGTTTGAGTAACAACCAGCATTCAATTGGCTGTCCTGTCTTGTATGTTATGCTATCAGACTAGATTAATGGCCTGAATGTTTTCCATCCTTCATTAGGGCAGCAGAACTTGTTACTGCACTTAGTTTGAATCGGGACAAATGAGCAGATCTGCCAGTCATAAAGAGAAGTATGGAAAAATTAGTAATTTCCCTCAAAATCGCTACCATGAAGGAACTGCTGCACGGACAAGGCCTTTAAGCTTTGATGAGATTATGTCAAAAAGGAAAAACAAAAAGAAACTGTTTGAAAATGAAAAAGAGGGAGTTGTAGAAGATATAACAGGTGATGGAAATGCTGAAAAAATTTCTCTTCATTATGGATCTGATAGGGTTAATTCACGAGGTAAAGATTCTTTCCCTGTTCTCCAAAAGCATTTGTCAGAGGAAGATGGAAAGGCAAGTTCCAAAAGGAAAGAAGAAAATACCTACATGAAGGATGGCTATTTAGCTAGAAGCAAAGATAGAGAAATTCGGGATTCAGAAACCAAATTGAAGGCCAAAATGGACAAAGATCAGAAAGCCAAAGGCAAGACTGATGAAAAAAGTTATGACAGGAGAAAAAGAGATGAGCAGAGAAGCAGTAACGCTGAAAATGAAGCTCTAAAGAAACATTCAAGAGAATTAATGGAGAGAGATAGACATGTGGATGAAAGTAGGGGAAAATTTGAGAGAGAAAACAAGAGAAAATACAGAAATAGAGTTGAAGAGAAAAACAGAGATAGATATTCCAAAAGAAAACACGATCCAGGAAAAGGGCATGATTCAGAAACTTCAGACAGAAAGGAAAGGAAGGAACTATCAAAATCTCATTTTGAGGAATTAAAGCTTAAAAGAAGACGCTCAAGGAGTCGAGAGCGTGTGGACAGAAAAAGAAGGTCTATTTCGCCATTGCCAAGGTCACAAAAGCATGCATCTTATTATGGTAGGGAACGTGGGGAGTCATCCTTATCTCTTAAAAGCACATCTGGATGGCAGCAGTCTGATACTGACAAGAAAAAAGTTACAAACAATGGTCTGAGTGGCCATTATAAGAGACATGGTGGCTCAATAAGTGGGCTTGGTGGCTATTCTCCAAGGAGGAGAAGAACCGAGGCTGCTGCCAAGACTCCTTCACCAACTAAACGATCTCCCCCAACTAAATGCACACCGGAGAAGAAAAATGCTAAATGGGACCTTGCACCAGAAGGAGCAGACAGCACCTTTTCTGTATCAGTTCCTTCTAGTTTTCAACTGTCAAACCAAATTGCATCCTCAAACACACATGAAGCAGTTAGTGTAGTTCCTGTTGCTTCAACTACAGTCAAGCCTCTTTCACTGGTTTCTTTCAATATTTTATCAACCAATAAGAATGACTCCATTGACTCTGTGCAACTAACACAAGCTACCCGTCCTATGAGGAGGCTTTATGTGGAGAATGTACCAGACTCAGCCTCAGAGAAAGATGTAATGTCATGTCTTAACAATTTTTTGATTTCTTCAGGTGTCAACCATATCCGAGGAACCCAGCCATGTATTAGCTGCATTGTAAGTTTCTAAACTTGTCAGTTAATGTGCTTCATATTTCTTGTTAAGTGTGTGGTTGTGATTTGGGGTTTTGGCATGTCTTACCAGTTACCGTGTTGTAATTGCAGATGCACAAAGAAAGGGGCCAAGCTCTTGTGGAATTTCTTACACATGAGGATGCTTCAGCAGCTCTTGCTTTTGATGGTTGTTCATTCTCTGGTTCCATAGTAAAAATCCGACGCCCAAAAGACTTTGTTGAAGTGGCAGTAAGAATGACTATCCTACCATTTTGTTATTTTTTAATGTCCTTGCACTGATCTTGTACAATTTTTGTTTATTGCATAACTTTACAGTATTTTGTGGGAATTTTTTTGATATTCTTCATTCTAAAGGCACTTGGCAATGCTGGATTCTTTGGAATGGATTAAAGCTTGTCATGTGTACTTGTTTCATATATCTGTATCAGTTCCTTATTATTTTTGGCTCTGTAATGCAATTGCTATAGGATCCTTTAAATGTAATTTGATTACTTTTCTGTTCATCTGATATTAGCCTATATAAAATATGGTTGTTTTGGCTAGTGAAACTTCTTGGTCTGTGAAAATGTACAGGCAAAGAGAGTAAATTTAGTGGAACTGCTTGTGCTGCTATTTGTAATCAATTGCTTAGCAAATCATATTGGGAAAGTGATGGCAGTATTTATTTCATATATGCATATACATACATGCAGTTCTCTGTGTATATTAGTTAACTTATTTGATGCTACTATCACTTGGGAAATGGAAGTTTAGCGCTTTCAGTTACTCATATGATGGCTGGCTTGCTTCTTCTTCTTCTTCTTTTTTTTTTTTTTTTTTTTTTTTTAAATCTTCCTCCCCCCCATTTTCTAGCGGCATGATTTGGAGCCGAGTGCCTTTTTTTTTTTTTTTTAAAAAATTTTTGTCTAGGCTATTCAATGGCTTGTTTTATGATGTGAGCTTAATTGTTAGACTATGACTAAAAGTTTGTAGGAAATGTACTAACATGGCCAAAATTTGAATTCAAGTGACTCAAATGAAATATGGCCGACTTTCAAGTACACCTATTCTGTATAGAGTTTTATTTTGTCATTCAGTTTTCTCATTAAAGATTACTGCAGTGCTAATCTTCAAAATTGTATGTAATGGAAAAAGTCATGATTAGATAATGGCATCTAGATTTTTACCTTGAACTTATATGCACTTTTTTAATGTGGTTCATGAACAATAATAGTGACCATTCCTACCTTCTGGTCACATTAGCTACTCTTTGGTATTGAGATGGCACTATTTAGTCCTATGTGCTGAAGTCCCAAGAAATTGCTGATAGGATCCGAATTAATTTCCAGCAAAGTAACTGATTAATTATTGAGAGACACATGTGCGATTGTCCCCCAAAAAGCAGGAAGTGATCTCAGAGATAAATATTAGTCCATTACTTGCTTCGAGTCCACTAATATTAGTCCATTACTTGCTGTGAGCCCACTTACAAATTGCTGATAGGATCCGAATTAATTTCCAGCAAAGTAACTGATTAATTATTGAGAGACACATGTGCGATTGTCCCCCAAAAAGCAGGAAGTGATCTCAGAGATAAATATTAGTCCATTACTTGCTTCGAGTCCACTAATATTAGTCCATTACTTGCTGTGAGCCCACTTACCATGTCAACATTGAGTCAATGTTTTTAATAATCAACCCCAGCACTAATGTAATACTGGAGATTAGCTTAGGTGTTAGAAAGTATAAATTAAGTTGTCACCTTTGTATTCTTCTAGTACTAGATTGTGTAAAATTATTGTTCTAGGACCACGTTGCACAAGTTTATTGAACTTATGTTAAAAATCTGGATTTATGCCTTAGATAATCCTAAAGATCTAGGGAAGGTTCTTGTAATTGTGAGATTTTGCATGATTTCACCATTGGCTTTCCCAGGTTTCCTTAATTTTGTTTGAATTGTAGATACAATTCAGATTCTTTGTCAACTTTAAAACTAGGAACAGTTGCTGTAGCTTTACTAACTTTATATTGCAGATGGAATATTCTGTTTGTCTAGTTACATGAGATATATTCTGATTGTCATGTTGGAATCTCTTAAATAGGGTGTTTATGTTGGGTGTGTCGTAATTCACGTACTGGATGGTGGTGAAGCTGTCTCCTAAATAAGAAGATATCCAGGTGTAGTGACAAGTTTCATGTGCATGGAGCTTCTTTTTCTGGCATTGATTTTGGGCCACTGTTCTAGGCTGCCACAACAGTAATTTTTTCTGATAAAATATAGTGCAGTATTTTCCTTACTCAATACTTAACTTCCAAAATGTTTTTGAGATGTATTGCTTTAGGATATTTGGTGGTATTTTGAGTTATATATTATGTAAATTTGCCAAGGCTATGCTTGACTTTATGTACCAATTTGCTTGGCATAATGTTTTGATAATGATCTCCTCATCATATTGTCGATGCAGTGTTATCAGACCCAGCTAGGGCCTTGACCCGGTTGAGGGACTGGGTCGATGGATCATTAGTTCAATAAGTGGATCATAAAAAAATTAATTAAATATTTATTAAGCAAATATTACACTTATTAAATTAATTTTAAATATATAATGCAAGTTTAATTAATTAATTTCCAATATACATAAATTTAGTTAACCACTTTTTATTTTTAAATTTTATATAAAAATATTCAAATTTAAATATTATTAAATATTTTTTGTTTTTGATATTTATAATTAATACATGAAATAAAAAATATTTTTATAAATGAATAAGTATCTTCTTAATATTTATGAAGTATTAATTATATATATTAAAAATAAAAAATAAACATTATTTTATAAATTATTTCTATTATTATAAATAAAAAGGTTATAGTGAAATAACGTCTTAAGTTGGGAAAAGCATATTTGTTTTAATACTTCAAAAATCAAATCCATATTGACTTTTTTTAAAAAAATTTCAGTTTATAAATTATGGATCAGGTCAATGCTTGGGTCACTGGGTCACATGGGGTTAATGAAAAACTCAGCCGGGTCACATGGTTTATTCCAGATCAATTTCTCACTGAGTTCAATGAAAGACCCAGCCTAGTTTAGTGCCTGGTTAACCTAGTCAACGTGCCAGACCAGGTCTGATAACACTATTGTCCTGTGATTGCTGCCTTTTCCAATTATTCATTATTTCGTTGTGACTGAAAATGTCCTTTTTTGAGTGCGGTATGTATGTTTTCACTCTTGCATTTAAGTATTTGTTATTTGGCATTTTCTATTGAAGGGAGCATGTGATTTGTAAGGGGGGCAATATGAGGTTTGTAGTTCCACTAGAATGACATGCTCTTTTCATTGTTTGCATGTGAAGATGATAATGGTTTAAGTGAATATAATGCTAGCATTATTTTTCCAGATCACTTTGGCTCTGAAATGAATGGATGGGACCATCCAAAAGTTTTTATAATCAATTCAAATCCTGATCCTTTTCCAACCATATTGAGGCCCAAGGAGATATAGAACACACATATGCTTTGTGGATATTTAGTTTTCTGAGAAGACTTCCTGGAGTTCTTAGGTTAGACAGTGCTTCATATGCTCAATTGAGAGTGAGCATTTGTGGAGATGTGTCAACATTGCACTAAGTTTCATATGATTTTTGCTTAACAAGTATTATTATTATTATTATTGGCGTATTTATGTTGTAATTACTGCAAAATTTCTTTTCTAATGCAATATTTGTGCATTTAATGTACGTGGTATTTGGCTTATTTCTAGTGGAAGTTGGCATTTGTCAACAGACTTAATATTTCAATATTCACCACGTAATTAGTCCTCTACTATATAACCTTTTGGCATTATCTATCCTGTCTAAAACATGAGGATGATGACTTGGGGTTTTTACTTTTGCTGTATGCACTACACACACTGATATGTGGGTGGATTACTTATCTTTTGGCTTTGTTCTTGTGAGATAAATGGTCTGGTCCCTTGTTTGACAACATATATCAAATTATCAGGGATTGCTCTCTTTCATTATGGAACCAGCCTTGTGCAATTAAAGGCGTCGCATTTTTTTCTCCATACATTATTGTGTTTTGCTTAATTTTAAATTTTTTTTGGGAGGTAACGCTATGCTGAAGTTTGTCTCTGTTGTAAACAGAAGCCATTTCTTTAATTCAACTAGTACTTTCTTCCTTGCATTTCTGTGCTGCTTTGTGTTTTCTGAGGTATATTTGTGGTTATTATTCATGAGCAGGTTTTCAGACAGTTGCTATTTTCATGCAGACTGGTGAACCAGAAAAATCAATGAATGCAGTCAATGCAATAAGCAATATTGTGAAGGATTCACCACACAAGGTATGCATCATCATCTTTCTTCTTATTCTTCATCATTTTACTTTATAAATGTGTTTGTTTCCTTCTGTTTCTGGTTGATGTGGATTTACTGCCAATTTATTTAAATAAATCTACAATTTGTGGATTCTCATATAAATTCTGAATGGTTTTCTTTGGAATCATATGCAAGAAAATGAATTTCTATACAATTATGCTTGATTTCTGTTTCTTTTAAAATGAATTATTTTTTTTTTTGAAAGTTAGAAAGAATTGAATTTTCTCATTCCAAACATGAAAATTGACCAAAAAGAAATCAATTGAATTGAATTCTTGTAAAATTCTAGTTTCCATACAGGGGGAGTATGTTCTAGTTTGAGCCTAACCTACATCCTTTTTATCTTTTGCATTCTTTGATTGAATGGAAGTTAAGAGTCACAGCAGAAATTTTGACCACTTGAGCTAGTTGCCCAAGGCTTTGAGAGAGTATGTTTACTTATAACATAATACTTTTTGTGATATCATTTCTATTCCGTTTCTTGGGCTGCCAGAAAGTCACCTTATGTACACTTTCTTTGACTAGTGGCTCATCTTCGTTGCTTTGTTGTTGTTGTTTCGCGGGTGGGTCTTTGACTAGTGGCTCATCTTCGTTGCTTTGTTGTTGTTGTTGTTGTTTCGCGGGTGGGGTGGGGTGGGGTGGGGTTATCAAATGCATTTAATCTCTGTGTTGACATTAATTAGATGAGGACTTTGTCTGGATTGTATTGTGATTATTGCACTTACCTCTGCTTTCTTCTTCTTTTTTTGTTCTCTTAAATTTGAGTTGATGCAGATCTTTGTTGGTGGAATTTCAAAGGCTCTTTCTTCTAAAATGGTAATATGGCGCAAAAGTTTGTGATCTTTAGTAGACATCATTGTTTCTAGGGGGGCCTATAGTATCTCTTCCCCCTTCCCCTCCCTCCCCCACCCCCCCCACCAAAACATAAAAAAGGTTCTGAACTCCTTTCCATTTCTCTTTATTTTCATTCCTGACACTTTTTTTTTTTTTTTTTTTTTTTTTTTTGTGGTGGTGCTTTTCTAGATTATGGAGATTGCAAGCGCTTTTGGACCTTTGAAGGCATACCATTTTGAAAACAGTGATGATCTTAATGAGTCTTGGGCTTTTCTAGAGGTAATGGAGCATAGTTTGCCATTCCTTAACATTTGCTTTGAGAGAGGCATGCCCGTTGTGCCCTGTTTCCGGGCCATACTGTTGCTTTGCATATGTATTGCAATGTTTCCAACCATTCTTTGTGGTTTGTTTTCCTTTGTTGTAAATTCTCTCTCCTTACCTGGACTGTCTAAGCATTTTTATTATTATTATTTTTTAATCTCAGTATGCAGACCAATCAGTTACACTCAAAGCTTGTGTGGGTCTGAATGGTATGAAGTTAGGAGGGCAAGTAATAACTGCAGTTCAAGCTGCTCCAAATGCATCAACCTTGGTAAGTCATACTTTTCTATAGATTCTTAATTAAATAGATTATGTAATACACGTGCATATGCACTGACCTAAGAAATGACTTGCGCTAGGAAACTAGTGGAAACCCACCATTCTATGGGGTCCCTGAGCAGGCAATGGTACTTCTTAAGAAGCCTACACAAGTTTTAAAGCTTAAAAATGTGGTATGGTTTATATTACTTGGACTTAGATTTAATGTTCTATTTCTTCACTTATTGTTTGACGACCCTTTAGTTTTTGTCAAATTTGATTACTGTTTTCCTAAACTACCCTTTGTATCTGTGTTCTTTTTGGGATGTGAATTAGTTTGATCCAGAAGCCCTTCCATTACTCTCTCATACAGAAATTGAAGAAAGACTGGAAGATGTACGTCTAGAGTGTGGAAGGTTTGAGAAAAGAACCATTCTTCATTTGGTTTTACCTTCTTTGTTCTTCAAAACATGGTTTGGATACTTTCTAAACTCTCTATACTGCAGGTTTGGCACTGTTAAATCTGTTAATGTTGTCAAGTGCGATGTAACTCCCATGTCCACCTTAGTAGCATGTGGAGTCGATGAGGATATGGAATCTGCTAGGTCTCAGCAAGACTTGGGATGTAGTGAAACAAATGCCAAAGCAGAGACGATGGAAGAGACTGTGGACTTTAAAATTGTGGAAGGCAATGGCGGAGAGGATGTTAAAACTACATGCAATCTTTTGGAAGATGAGTCATTTCAACCAGTTTCAGTTGATGGTGACACATCTGTTGAAAACCTATGCGGCAAGAGTGTATTTGAGTCTCAAGAACTTGCTCAGGAGGCCTCAAAAGATGAATCAGACCGCTTTGATGACAAGGTCATTGATAATATTCAAATGAATGGTACGAGTGTGGAAGACAAATTGGCCAATAGAGAAGAGTTGAATTTGGAGGTAGTCAGTGGAAATATAAAGGAATCATCTTTAGATGATCATGCAGTAGGATTAGATGCTATTGAGAAGGGGGGCCATAAGGAAGAGAGTTGTGATCTTGGCCACATTTTTGAGCCAGGCTGTGTTTTTGTAGAATTTGGAAGAACAGAAGCGTCGTGTATGGCTGCACATTGTTTGCATGGCCGGTCATTTGATAACCGCACTGTGACAGTGGGATATGTTCCTCTGGATGTCTACCAGGCTAGGTTCCCGAAATGACAGTGGGATATGAATATTTTTCAATGAAAATGATTGGTTAAAGCACATGTATTCAGAAAGATGATGGAAGGCAGCAAATCTGCTCTCTATGCGTGGCAATGCCAGTACGCAACACATTTTCAACTTTCTGGGGCTGTGATGTTGCACATATCAACATTTGCCTATATGAAATGTAGGAAACAATCAATTTCCAATCTGTTTGTTGATGCTGAAGCCAAAGTTGAATGGCCGGAATCTGGAATTACATGGGGGGTCAGAGTGGTCTACAGAAATTTCAGCTGTTGTGTTGATGAGTCACATCAGGTTTGAGGGGCCCCTTTTCTAATACATGGAGAGGGTAATGCTGGAAGAGTTGTTTCCTGACTATTTTTTTTTTTTTCATCTTTTTGGGTGGTGCTTTCTGATGTACACTTTCGTTTTTGAACTATACTGATTTAATGGAACTTTCCATTATACAAGAAATTATGTGACTTGTAGTTGAATCTATCCACATTATGTGAAGAGGATGGCTGGCCCTTTGCTGCTACTTAAAAATTACGAGTTAATTATGATCGTGTAATTGGCAATGCGGTTTGATCCCCTTTTTTTGCTCCAAAAAATGAATAAATCGTGGGGCTTCACTTGTCTAGCACATGAAAGCGAGAAAACCTAAAAGGTTACCAAAGTAACTAGAGGGGAAGTGGCGGTGGTGTTAATGAGGCGTAGATATTATAAATAAATTTTAGGAAGTTACTTTCTCAACAAATCAGAGTGGCGCAGCGGAAGCGTGGTGGGCCCATAACCCACAGGTCCCAGGATCGAAACCTGGCTCTGATAAAGAGAAAGGCTTCCTGTACTTTTTTCTAAAGTAGGCTTTAACCCGCGAAAACGATGCAAAGAATATTTTAACTTACATATCTCAATATTTATCATGTAAAAAGAATATATAAGCAATTCATTGTTATTGGGGATCCTTTTAGCTTTTATTTCTTTTTTTTTTTTTTTTATCAATATGAAGGTCCTTCAAAATTGCCTAACTTAGTGTAGTTAATTTGATTAGAAAATGAAGAAGAAATAGAGAAAGAAAGCATCTTTATTTTATGCTTGCTATATGGAATGAAATTTATGTTTTTCTCTTCATCTTTAAATTTGTCTTTGTTTATAAATTTTGCTCTATTTTGATAAAGTAAAATCAAGTTCTCACCTTCTCCATAATCCAACATAAAGAAACCTTAACAACTGAACTTAGATTTCTGCTCTATTTTGGAAAAGTAAAATCAATTTCTCACCTTCTTCATAATCCAACATAAAGAAACCTTGACAACTGAACTTAGATGTTGTAGAATTACTAGTAAACCATTTACGAGTTACTGAATTAGGTGAAGAAGGTGGCTGAATATTATTAGTAAGCTACTCTAGTTTTGAGTTATTACACAAACACCCCCATAATAGATATTCTGGTATGCAATTAGTTTTTTTTTTTTTTATAACTTTTGTAGACCTGCATTCAGAAATCATACATACATTTACATTAACAATATCAAAACATTCTTTCGAAATGCTAGTCGTACCTCTGCCTGAAACAGCTTAGATCCTTGGAGTGATAACGGAGAGAGCGTATTCACAGCTACTTCAGTGCCATCTACTTCAGCCACTTCATTTTAGTACACAAAGCTATTTCATCTAAGTGGCATTTTATCAAATATGTAGTGGCCATGGCTGAAAATTCATAGCTACCAACGCCATTGTCTATCCTTTGCTTTGTACTGCTTCTTTTCCGAAATAGATACCGAGGAATGACAATGAGATGAGTTTTAATGGTGGCAATCTACAAAAAGTAGCTCAAAATTTCAATTTTGGGAAAGATGCAATCAGAAGCTGAGATTGTGAATTACACAGCAGTGGATGCCAATAATAGTTCAGGAGACATGACTTCTAAACCTGGAATAGTGTGAGCTGAAAGTGGTATTGCTTCTATCTTGAGGGTCTGCACTTTTCTCTCAATGTTATTGGGCATGTTTAGTAAGAGAAAATGAAGGGAATAAGAGGATGAAGAGGGAAAACGACAAGAGGAATAGGAATTGAAGGGTTGTTTGAGAGAACTCATCTTAATTATTAAGAGTTGAATGTTTAAATTCTAACAGTTCCATTTTTTGTTTGATTAATTGAATTCTACTAAATACACACTAACCACTTAGTAAGAATAAGTGTGGTGTAAAATTATTAGGGGAAGAGGGATAAAAATGGGAAATATAAAAAAATTTAATGGAGAGCCACTCGGCACTTTTAGGTGAAGTTCTTTTAGAGACCATTTATATAGATATTCTCGGCAGTAATTTTACTCTCCCCCTGTTTCGTATTGCTTTTTCGTTCTTCAACTGCTCTTTTACCACTTCTCATTTTCTTTGATTGATTTTCTTTGATTGACCTCTATTGTGTTTCAGGAGGTTTATGCACAGGCAAGGATTTCAGTCGTGATGGGTTTTCATACAAGTTTTCAACTTTCTGGATTTAATTATATTTTCAATTGTTTTTTAGCTCTCTCATCTCTGTAGACAATACATGGCAAATAACAGATAACCCCCTTTGAAGGTGATGTATGCTTCAATTTGTATACTGCATAATCGTTTGTATAAACATCCTAACATGCTAGTTTCTTAGACTAGGCATTTGTCCCAAATATTACTTGGAATTCTGTTTCTTTGAGCTCTTCGATTGGTCTTTTGAATTCTTCCTGTAATATGCCATTGGTACATCCTGCAAGTTTTGTGAATTCAATTTTCTCATGTGATATCATGGAGCTTTTGATCTATGTTGTTACTAACTCGAACTCATTAGCATTTCTTTAATAATTTACCAATTCAGGGGTCTCTCTCTCTCACAAATATGCATAGCATTATATAAAACTCCATCAAATCGGATAATACCATTCCCTTTCCCTACATTGTGTAAGCTCCAAAGCAACGTAATCAATAAATACATATAAATTTACTCTTTCATTAATATAAGCTTAATTAAGTTAAAGATTACAACAAGTGGGATCTGACTTTCAGTGAAGCAAACAACTACATAACACTTCTTTCTTTTTCTCCCATCTATTCTTTTTCCCGCTTTTGCACTTCCAGTATCATCCAACAAAACTTTCAACAACATGCCTAGGTATGGAATAACCTTTTCAAAGTAATAATTTAAAACTACACGAGAACTTACAGAGACAAAACGTACGTCTTGTGTCATCTGAAGGGTTCAACTGGTGCAGATTCTTCCAAAACAGCTGCAGCCTGGAAGCATTCCGCTGCCTCAAGTGCTGATGCACTGGCATCATCCTTGCAGAGCAGCCCCAGATTGTACCATGCAGAGTGGTTCATATTGTCGAGTTGAAGAGCATCAGTAAGAAAGCTTCTGATAATGGGCTTCGATTGGCTACCAAGCAGTCTGAGGACACTAGCAGTAGATATCAAACTTGGGACATGAGTGGGGTCAACATCTAATGCTGCTCTGAATGATTTCAGAGCATCTTGGTGCAAACCCTTTGCTTCATAGAGTAAACCTAACAAAATCACCAGGTTTTCAAAAACCATAACATAATTGAATCAGGCAGAAATCCATTTTGGTTTCATTATAACAAATTATCTCAATAACCTAAAACAATTATGACATTTCATACTTAAAAGGACAATGCTGTAAGATATGTCACCAATCGAGCTCATGGAACAGTAGCTAAAATTAAAATTTCAATCTGATCAAACAATAGAGAATTGATAACCACAAAAATCATATGCAGCTGGGTGTTGACGTAGTGTGTGCATACGCACAGACAGAAATAAGGCATGAACGAAAAATCTGCGAACCATCTAGTCACCTGTGGTGTGCCATCTTGAAGCAGAGTAAGGACTGATAGCCTTGGATTTTGTAAGACAGACTTCAGCATCCCACCATTGAGACAAACCTGTGTACACATTAGCTAGATCATGCCATGTTTCCATTTCCAATCTTCTGTCATGGTTTCCTCTACTCTGCGAATTGGAATGGAAAAGAAAAAAAAATTGTGATATCTAAAAGGACAACAAAAAACTATGATATGTGTCACAATTGATTACAACAAACTTAAACTGATGAATTCAAATTATCAGGGATTAAAAGTTCATGAGAGTTAAAATCCTCAGCAAATGAATGGACCTTCACGGTTGCTAAAATATATCCCCAATTCGCAAGAAAATAACCTCCAGATGCTCTAAATATTATTGCTAAAATCAATAATGAACTTCCATTTTTTATGCACCGATGACTACTGGTTGCAAGATAAAATACTGAAAATCACTTGTTACAGGAAAAGAATTGCCAACTACACAAAATCCAAATTGTCCATTTCTCAAATCCATTAAAAATGCTACAAGAACAAGCCTAATCTGCATGTCAATCATCTGAATACCTTTAGAAGCTTCTTTCCACCACCAAAGGTTTTAGTTCGAACTTGGACAACAGCAAGAAGATGAGTATAGGTCTGTATGGCATCCTTTAACTGGCCCTGAGCAATCTGGAGTTTAGCTTTGGTTCGTAACAGTTCTCCTTGGTCCCACTTCCCAGTCTGATCTAGAGCAGCATTGATTACTGTCTCCGCATCAATAAACCGTTTTTGAGCTGACAATATTCGCGCTAAAAGGATGAAACTTCTAACACTAGATCCAGCCTCCAGTTTCAAAAGCTGCTTTGCATAATGAAGTGCAATATCCAACTTCCGCTGCTCAGCATTTTCTAGGCTAAGATGGAAAATGATATGAGAATCTCTTTCCCTCATTATCTTCTCAGCAGTTTCAAGCGCCTCAAGTGCTTCAGACTTCTTAGAAGTCCTCTCAGTATCAGAAGGAACTGATCTGGACTGAGTTGACAGTAAAAGACCCAGCAAGCAGTTTGCCACACTTACCATCTGGCCACATATACCATGCAATTCAGAAAGTGCTTTGGAAGTGTATGTCATCCCTTCTTCGACACAAATCATATTCTCTGCACAAATCTTTGAAGCCAGTAATAATTCAAGTATGCAATCTGGATTCTCTCTGTTATTAAGTAAATTCCTCAAAAGATTCAAAGCCACCGTATCCTCACCCTCTCCATGGTAACAGAGAGCTAGAGTGCAATATCTTTCTCTTCTCTCCATGGTTCCAGGGAGCAACTCTTCTATCTGATGGGATAGTGCCTTTAGTTCCCCAGAAACAGACAGGGCAAAAGAAAGGTGATCAATGATCATTGGATCCCATCCAATCCTTCTGTAAGCAAATTTTCTTAACAGAATCAATAACAAAAGAACAGCCTCTTCTATATTGTTTCTTGGCACAAATGATCCTTCCACCTGCAAACGGAGATTTGGAGGGCTTGCCTCAGTACCGCTATACAAAAGAAAAGTAGCAAAATCTTTTTCAATCTTGGTTGTGGTTTCCGTCTCCAGATTCCAATGATAGAGTAGTGCCCGCCGGTATGATAAGATAGCTTCCTGTGGAGCCCCAGCAAGCATCCACAGCTCTGGAAGTAATTCAACAGCTTTGTTTAGAATTTCTTGTAGTTTATGATCTGTAGGAAAGTTCTCAGGCAGGCCCTCTGGCAATGCAGACTCAACAGTATCCAAAATCACTTTACATGATTGAGCAGCTTCTGCACAAACAGGTGAGGAAGAAATGTTAGCCACAAAGTAGTGGTAATACCAACTATGCTGCCACAGAAAGCCTTTGACTCGTAATTTCCTTTCTTTCTTTTGTGGCTGTGTTTCAGGAACTCAGGTCACACACATATGCAAATGTAGATGTGTGTGTGTGTGTGTGAGAGAGAGAGAGAGAGAGAGAGATTACCATGCTCAAAGAATAATAGATCATGGTACCGTATAGAAAAAATATTATCAAAGTCAACCAACTTTACATTACTTGATATATAATGCAAAAAAATTTGATAAGATTCATGTTTGCATTTTTTAATTCTTTAACTAATATTGCTAGAATCACAAATGCATAATCAAGTATATTTACCTTTCTTAATAGAAAAAGTATTTTCATTTATTTATTGATTAGATTTGAACAAACTCATAACCTGAAGCATTCAAGCAAAGTGAATTTCACGAGAATTTCATCACCCACAGTTGGTACAACAAACATGGGGATCCTGCAGCTGCAACTGCAAGAAGAAATTTGCTTGAGCAGGGACTCCCAAGACTCAAATATATGCATTTATGATTGGAAGCAACAAGATTTTATACCACTGCACCAACCAAAAATAATTCTGTAAAGAAAAATGGGAACTGAAAATAAGATGACAAATATACCTCTAAACCTTCCAAGACACTGCAGTGATTTTGTTTTCAGAAAAATAGCTTCAAGAAGTAAACTAATAGCATGCACAGACATAGTTGGGGCATCATCACTTTGAGAACGGCGTCGGTTTTGTTCACACTTTCTAGAAATTGAGACTTTCATCTTGGATGTCACAGCAGGAATGTCGATTCCTTCAAACACATGAAGTGCTGCTTCTATATTTCCTTTCTGATACTCAAGCCTTCCCAACAATGCTCTTGCCTCCTATATAATAAGATGGCACTTTAGCTAAGAGACATGTTTGGAAGGTATTCTTTAAAGTAAATTAAATCACCTATTGCAAGAAGATAACAGCAAAACAAACAGATATCATAGAAATGAGATTTGAAATTCTAAAAGACCCTATAGAAATCAGTCTTTATTCCATATACAAATTTTAACATGAGATCCGAATTTCACACAGAACTTAGTTACACATTTGATTTTCATGTCAAGTGGAAACATTTTATAACAAAAGAATAATAATAACAATAAAAGGCATTGAAAATAAACATGTTACATGTGTGACACATGAATTAATATTTTACAAGTATTCCAGCAAGAGGAAACTGCTGCATCCAGGATGTTATAAAATGCATGGAAAACTGAATTTCTAATGTAAACAAGAGAAACAAAATTGAACCCCAAACCATAAAACTTAACCAACAGTACTGTTGCATCACCGCTATATCAACTTTGCAGTAAGTATGTTATCACCATTTTCATCATTTAGATGATCCATTGAAAGGAATTGCCCAACAAGAAATTATTCCAGTGTATGACTATTAGCTGCTCTATTGAAACAAAGAAGGCGCTAGAAGTAAATATCATCCATAAAACCCTAACCAGAAATGACAACTTGCCAATGACATTTTGATGATAATGATTTTGCCAAAATTAGTAGTAAGCATCTCTGCAGTATTGTAGGCAATTTTTGGACAGCTGTTCTTCACAAGAACATAGATGCCAAGAAATTGAAAGGGTATAGTACACAGACATCCTGTTTAAACTGATTTATTAGCAGAAGTTGCTACTCTCAAAACGGTTATGCCATTGGCCCATTTTGCAACATGATGATTCATGAAAGAATTCGGTTGTCCAGACCTGGCAAGGACACAGCTAAATAACTAAGACACCAAAAGAGTTTTGTCAAAACTTTTTTCCAATTACAGCATTTCCATCCACTGTCAAGAAAATGATATAATCCATTAATGCTTGCATCTTCAATATGATAGATTCATTCAAGTGGCAGCCATCACCACAAAAGTTACCATTAAATTCACATATGACACAGAAGCCATAATTCTTTCACCTGGTTAACATTTACTCATAGCAATCAATATGCAATAGAAAAACAAAATTTAAAGGGAGAAGAAAAAAGTACTGACCTCATAGTTGAGATAACCACTCTCGCGAAGAGATGACTCTGCTTCCTCAATGTTGCTATTATCAATCTTTGTATCTATCTCACCAGCTCGAGAGGAATAACCACTCGCTGAGTAGTCCCTAGTTGCCAAGGACTCCGATGAAGCAACCATGTCATCTACTCTTAACTGCTCCCCCGAACGAATACACTTCATCATCTTCCACAATCTCTCCCCAGCGCCAACTCCCCACTTTTTCATCCAATTCTTAAGTCTCATAATGTTTCAGTACACTTGATATTCTTCTAAAATAACATCGACGGTAAGACATACAAAGTTAGAAGTGATTCAGAAACTTAAACAACATATCGTTCATGCAAATATTACTTCCACTGTCCTTGGATGAGGAATAAAACATAAACACTTAAGCCATTTAATTTGTAAGAGTAAAGTTTAAATACTTTTTCCTACCAAAGCAACGAAATTGACCTCCCAATCAACCAAGAATAAAGTTAGAGAAAATAAACCCAAAATGTCATTTTTTTTTTGTTGAAATTTTCCTAGAATTTAACACGCTGCAACTCTTCAAAATAATAAACTGAGAACTCATTCATCCAAAAATTTTTTTTCTTGAAATGAAAATCAATTTCACTGATGCAGCATGATCAATCAATCAGAGCATAAAAATATAATACTAGCTCAAGAAAAGATAACTTTGAAACGTAAGAGAAGAGGGAAACTTCAAAACCCAGAAAAAAAAAAATCCAGCCAAACCCAGACGAATTTGAGCACAATATACGTCACAAATGAACAAAAGATCATGATTGGCAACTATACTCGAAAGTGTATTACAGTATAGACAAAAATAACAGCTGGGATAAAAAATATATATATAATAAAAAAACTCCAAAAGAAAGTACCTTTCATCGAAAAAAAGCATGGACTGAGCCCACAACACATCAAAACCACCACAGTGCATCTCCACAATTCAACCAAGAATCCGAAGCACCAAAAAATAATGTCTTTTCCTTCACTATTTGTTAATTTTTCCCTCTTCTTCTACTCTCCCCGTAGAATTTTCTTTATTCTTTTCTTTTCATTTTAAATTACGTAAGCTCAGTAGTTGTTGAAGTTTGAAACAGTAGATAGAAACTGCAAAGGTTGGATCATGGATGGCTGAGGATGTACCATTCAATTTATGAAAAATCAAGCCCTTGGTATTCTTCTGTGTCAAAGGCGTGAACAGGGGATGATTGGAGAAGAGTATTGCAAATTAATAATAGTATTTGCATACCTAATTGGTTAAAAAAAAAAACAAAGTAATCAGGAGCTTGTTCAAGAAGAGATGAATGGGACCCAGTTGGATATCTACCACTACCACTCCAATTTTGGTCAACTGCCGGCCCCATAATTATAAATCAAACCATTGCTTCTCTCTCTCTACTGTTTTTCAGCGGCGGGTAATTATTAATAAGACGATGGGGAAAGCCAATCTTCAAAGCTATTGATCCCTTCCTGAAACCCTTTGTTTGGTGAAGGAAACGGAGAAAGAAAATTTTTTTCTTTTTATTTAGTTATTAAATGAATAAAAAATTAAAAAATAATTGTTAATTCCGTCAAGAAAAATTACAATTTTTTCATATTTTAAAATTTTATTAAAATAATACAGAGTAAATTATTTTTTTTTCTTTTTATTATCCCCTTTTTAATTTCTATCCATTCTCTTGCTAAGTTATAAAGAATAAAAAAATAAATATTAATAATAAATAGAATTTATCTCTAAACTTTTAAAGATGTTATTAAATTATTTATAATTAAATTAAGATATTGTTAATTGATTTTATTATTTTTATTTAACTTAACTTTATTTAGTGATTAAAAGTATAATATTTACTTTATAAGTCGTTCCTTTTTTTTTTAAATTAAACTTTATAATGTTCACAGCTATATAATTAATAAGAAAATAACAAAATATATTTATTGTGATTTGATTTGTAAGGCCAAACCTAATTAATAAAATGAATAAATATTATTTTATCAAGCAGGTTAATCTTCAAATAAACTCACTAATGCCAAATTACAGGATAGACTAGCTGGTTTTTCTTTTGTAAAAAGTGAAAGGGTGATGATTATCCCTTCATGCAAACTATCAATTATTAATTAAATTTTTATTAAATAAATAAATAGACTCATTAATTTAATGATTAATATTTATTTAATATTTTTAAATTTTATTTATTTAAAAAAGTTTTATTTTTTAACATTTGAAATATTTAAAAAAATAGATTAATAAATAATATTTTTTTAGTTAAAAAATAAATTATTTTTAAGAGAAATGAGTTCCTCATTTTAGAAGAAAAAATTAATTTTAATTTTCTGAATTTTAATAATATCATTTAAATGGATAATTCAATTTTAATTTTTAAATTCATAATTAATTAAGTTTAAAAAATTAAAATTTAATCATGGTGCAAGCATTATTATTTAATTATTATACTATTATGGAAATAAAATTAATAGAGTAGGTTTAAAAATCCCATTAGGTTCTTCTAATTCAAGGAGAACCCATTAATATCTTAAGTCGTTTTCGGCTCCTTTGAGCCCAGAATCCAATTGACGCCCTCCACAAGGCCACAACAAGCTGCTCCAGCCTTTTTTGACTTCATCAACTGATATCATGAACTGATAATTGTTTAGCTTCGGCTTATTTAGCCCAATAACTAAATTTTTCATTCATGATTAATCAAAGGATTAAAAAGCTCTGAAGCGCAAAACTGTGTTGTTTTCATCAGAAAAACATCCAAAAGTCTCGAGCTTTGTTATTTTCAGGGTACCCACATGCTTTGTTATAGCTAGCTAGGCAACTCAAGTTTCAGTAGGCATAGTGCAGGAGAAGTAATAATGAAAGATGACACGTGAAATAGCCTTCCTTCTTACTCCAGAGGCCATTAATTTGTTGCTGGACATTCGAATTCGAAGCAAAGCTTCTGCTGGTCCCATTCCATCATAAATTCTAAAGAAAAGAAACTTAAAGACAAGGCATGGGATGAACAAGGAATTGGCTTCAAATTCCCGTGTTTTGGATTTGTAGCCATAAATGCAATAGGGCACATACAACAACAGAAGCCCAGCCATAGCAATAGATCAACTCATAGCAATTAATACAATGTCTTTCCCTACAAAATTATAATTATATTCTTAATTCTTATTAACTCATGCATGATATTACACATCAGTAATTCTACCCTGATTAAGATCAAATCATATATAGCAATAGAGAAATGATTTAAACTTTTTCAAACTAAAGCTCTCATCGTATAGCTCATTCGTGAATATTATATATGTTAATATTGCATGCATGCAACGTTCAAGTTTAGTGATTTCCAATTCCACCACTTCTTCCAACTCCAAATCGACCTCTTCACCTGTCGGCTTTCTCTAGAACAAAGTTTTCTTTCCATATTTGTCTTGCTAATCAGGCCTCATGCATATTTCATCATGTAATTAATGAATTCATTTTAATTTTCAAAGTGGATTAATTTAATAATTTTCTTAGCTTATGGCGACCAGGGCTTATGTAATTCATAAAATGTTAAGAGTGTATATAATTATTTAATAATGTCTGACTGATCATGCAAATTAGGAAATATCCATTTTGATTGTTTTTACTATTTCAATGTTTTATAAACATAATACTTTCAACTTTATACGTATATATATATATGATAAATTAATAATTTTCACAGTAAATTGTACTGTACTTTATCTAAAATGTACTTGGGCCTTGTAGTAATGCGGGTTTTTTAATGGGCTGTGGGCCTTACGGCTCTATTCCTTCAATGAAATATTTTTCTTACTTATGAAAAAAATTAGAAAAATTTAATTACAGAGGTATTATTATTATGTGCATCTAATATAAATATATCACCTCTTATAACTATATGAAACTCATTCTCTATTTACAAAAAAGATTTATTTTTATATAAAAGATGAAGCATTACGTTTATATATAATGAAAGTATTCTATAATTTTTCGTTTAGATATTACAGTACACAAGCATTTACTTCAATACTATGTACGAATCTTTTTAGAGTTTTAGATCGAATTGAATAAACTGTATTAATTCAATAAGAAATATATCAACTGAATTTATTACTTATAAAAATTAAATTGAGATTATATCCAACTTGTATCAAAAATAAGTTCAAAATTTATTTACATGTTCATATACTATTGACTTATTATTTCATGAAAATTATCTAACATGAAATTACAATGATATTATATAATTTTTCTATTTGGCAGAGATAATAGTTATATGATATTATTTTGATGAGATTTTATAATTTTTAACTTAAAATGGCTTTAGGATATATTTAGATAATTCAAAATTTAAAAGAAAACCTATTTAATAATATAAAAGATTTGATATTTCAATCTTTATAAGCTTATCCCCGATTTAATCCAGTTTAAGCTGAATATAAATTTAAAATATATAATTTTCATTTCTCCAAAATTATTCAGCCCGTATTTGTATTTTTCGCAATATTAATTAATAAATTCATTCCATAAAATGAGTTAATTAAGATCAGTGAGCTATAAATTTGAAATCTGCTCCACGTTGATTATTTAAATCAGCTATGTGGATGAAGGCCCATGAACAAGTTGGAGGCTTGAAATTGTGTTGCTCATTGATATATGTGGATTAAGGCCCATATATGACACATGTCAGGATTTGAAAAGCAAATCATAAAGCATGAGAACAGACGCGCCTCGTATACCTGTGTCGTTACCGTCGCAGGATTCTTCTTTCTCTTTCCTTTCCGATTCATCGAAAGTCCAACTAGCACCCTCTGCCCTCTGGCCTCGACTAAAATGACCATTAACTCCTGGTTTCTCTATGTTTCGTTTTTTTTTTTTTTTTTTATATGGAAAAATTACAATATAAAGTTTATACAATTTGCACTTAGATCCTTAAGTTTTCTTCAAATTAGTAAATTATACAGTCTTTAATGAATATAACTAAGGTATTACTGCGGCAATTAATGGGTTTTGTAAATAGAAATATATTAATAAGAGAATTGCTAAAAAAAGATAAAATACTATAAAAAAATTGATTAATTATTATGTCCATCCTTCCCCACCACAAGCTGCTCCTGCCAAATGTTGGACAGTGAAATTACCACTTAGTACAATATGCGCGTTTGCCTTTTTTTCAATATTAATATAATGGATTATATCATGATGTCATTTCAAAAACTAGATCCCGCCACGGTTGATTCTGGCTTGAACCGATCCAAATTCATAATTATGGACTCTAATGTTTTGATTCGGTTTGATTTAATTTAAATATAATAATCTAATTTTTTAAATTTAAATTTAAATTTTTTTAAATAAAAAATAATTTAGCTTGAAATGGCATAATTCAGTTTCACTTTAATTTTAGTATGAATTTTTTATAATTCAAATTAAATATAATTTTGATTAATTTTGATTTATAATTTACTCTTAATAATCTAAAATTTTTATTTTCATCGCTGGTTAAAATTACCAAATAATTAAATTAAAAATTTATAAGTATAGCTTTTTACTTTTTAATTTACTTTTTCTTTATTGCTCCTCGTATGATCCAGTTCATCGTATATATTTACGAACTGACAATTAGTATAAAGACATGTAATTTTAAGTAAAACACACACAGGCACCCCTATTAAAAGAGATAACTAATACCCTCTTCGTCTCGTAAAAATAGCTTTACTTTTTTTTTATTTGTTTTATAATATAATCTCAATTTCCTTTGTAAAAAATAATAAATTCTAATGCCAATGTAAAGTGATTTTATAAAATATTATTTTATTTAATAAATAATATAAATATTTATAAAAATGTTATATTACATCTATTTTAAGGTAAATTTTATGGTTATTTTTGTTTAAAATAAAGTAAATTTACTTTATTATGAAAATTAAATGTTTTAACGAAATTTTATAATTCAATTCACTAAATTTTTGTAAAATGATAGATTTTTTCTATAAATTACTTGTGAAAAATTTATTAATTTAACAAAAAAAAATCCTCACGTAAAAGAATATATATATATATATATAATATTTTTTAATAATATCAACAAAATATTATAAATAAAATAAAATTAAATAAAATATATTTATTTAATATTTCATATTTAATATTTATTATTGTAATTAAAATTAAAGATGTTGTAAAACATATAATTATTTAAGATGTTGAAATAAATTTCCATAATTAACTACTTTAGAAAAAAAATTATCATTATATAAAAATTTAATAAAATGAATTATAAAATTTTATTAAATTATTTTATTTTTTATAATAAAATAATTTTATTTTATTTTAAAACAAGTAGCTAGATGACATACCTTAAATACAGTAACATTTCTATTTTAAATTCAAAAATGTTTTTTTTTATAATTTTTATTTTTTTTGATAATATATATTTTTCAATTATTAATCCATTGGGGTGGAATTTGATCGGTGGGGACACTTTTGTCATTCCAATACAAAGAATGGCATTCTAGACATTTTGTTAGGGACACTTTAGAATCACCGGCCATATAAAATTGAAGAGCACCGATTTTCCTTATTCGTCTCTTCTTCCTCCTTTATAAATCAGTTTCAACTCTCTCTTCCTCTTTCTCTGTTTTCACTCTCGCGTCTCTCTCTTCTGCTCTCTTGTTTGAAACCTCCACCGCCGCTTCGCCGGTACGAGTGGTGGCGAGGCTTTCAAATATATTTTCTTGCAACTGATCCGGCAGGCAATAGTCGGATTCCGGTTGCCGTTTTCCTCTTATAAGATTCATTTCTTAATCAAATTTTAACCAGATAGCATTTGCTTTCCTTTCCTGAAATTGGCTTTCTCAATTTTTGCTTTGGAAGGAAGGCTTATTGGGAAAACGTTGTGTATTTTTATGGTTTTAACCTTTGCATTTGGTGGTTTTTACCATTTACTTATTAATCAAGCAAGTTGTTGAGTCATTCCATCTCTCCCTCTCTTTCTCTTCCCATTCTGGACGTTTTAGCCCACTTCTCGATAAAAGATAATTTGACAGCTTTACCCAAAACAAAACTCCGTTTGACGCTTTTGTCCAACAATTAATTGTTGTTTGACGGTTTTACCTCCTCAAGGTCTTGGTTTTTTTTTTTACCTTTGACGTGGCATGTTTTCACTTTGAAGATGAGCTATCATCCTCGTAGGATTTTGCCACCTGGCGCTTCCAAGAAGCGCAAGGAGCGAGAGGCATTTTATCCGACGAAGCCATTGTCTTTGGCTCAGCTCTCAGCTAAGCCGGCTTTAAAAGCTGATGAAGAGTCCGTTTCTTCTAATCGGTTGCTGGCTGGGTACATGGCCTACGAGTTTTTGACAAAAGGCACTTTGTTCGGGCAACGATTCGATCCGGCACGTGCTGAGGAGGTGCCTTTAGCCGGCGGCTCGGTCCAATCTAAGAGAGGGAAGCCGGGATGGAAGAAAGAGCACAATAAGAGTTATGCTGAGGTGGCAAGCATATTGAAGACCGATGGGGCCCACATCACGGGTATCGTTAACCCTAGTCAACTAGCTAGGTGGATCCAGCAGTGACTCTTTGCGTGGCGGTATCTGGTTGGAGGATTGAAATCAGTCCAGGGAAGAACATGCTGGGTACTCAAGTGCATGATTAACTCTCGCTCTCGAGGTGGTGAGTTCATCTCATTACCTAAAATAGGATGGAAATTGGATGCCATTAATCTCTCTCTTTCACTCTCTGAAAACAGAACTTTGCTTTCTCTCTGTTACAAAATTTTTACGTGGAAGAAGCATTGTTGAGTTGGTTTTATGTGTTTAATTAGCTCCATGTCCATAATAACTGTTTAGATGTTAGTTTCTTTACTTAATTATTATTTTCCCTTGAAATTAAGATGGTTTGTGTTTTTTGATCAATCAGATGTGTGTGAATGCTTGCGTGCAGATGCTTTGTGTTAGCCTGTAATTAAAGTGAATGGTTATGTGCAAATGCTTGCGATTTGTGGGAGTTGATGGGGCGACATGTGGGTCATTGATGAATGCACGCTTAGAGCTAGCAGTAATGCATGTCGTGCATGCATGTTTTTGTATGTTTGTGTATCTGTTGATAATTGGGGGATATGATGATGAATGCTTGGGATCGAGTGATCGAGAGTTGAGTACGTCGACCCATGGCCACGGATCGAGTGGGGTGAGATTTGATATGCATGCATTTTAAGACTTCATTACTTATTATGCAATAAAACTCGAGACGTGATTATGCTGGAAAGTAAGGAACCTTCCATTTTGTTGGCCTAATTACGAATTATATATCCTTAAGAAAGAATATCTTCTTAAGCAAGGTTGTCTTTTCTGGAAACCCCTTGCTGGAGGTAATATATCGACAAAGTATAGAAGTTTCCTTGGGCTTTCTTATTATCTCAGGGTTATTCACACACATATTATAGTAGACAGAATAAAGTTTGGAGGTGGAAAATCCGATTAGATACAAATTCTCTTCTCCGCCTGATAATATAGAGTGTCAAACGCACATTAGAAGTTTCTTTGTGCTTTCCTCCATTGTTAATGTAGATGCACACTACCAGCATTCATATTTAGGGCAGAGAATACCACTAACCTCTGATAGATATCTTGACATTCATATTATCCTCACATTACATCTAGAGGCTAATTAAAGTTGTTGGTAGCCTTGATTTAGTTTAGTTTGATTTGTTTCTGTGCTATATTGAACCACCAAATTGATGAAATTTTGTTTTTCATGGGAATCTAGTTGTACTTGAAACCCACTATTTTTATATGTTAATCCAAGCTATTATTAATATTACTATCGACAGAATGAATCCCACCCACAACCACTTGTCAGTGTTCCTATTAAAATAGCACATTATTCACATAATAATTACCATTTCAAACTTCAAATTTTGCATGGTTGACTGCATACCATCAATGGACAATCAAGGGGGAAAAAAAAAAAAACACTTTTGTTCTAAATGGGAAGGTCCCACGTGTAATTTTCCTTTTTTTTAATCTATAAAATAAAAACAAAACAGATTTAAAATATATATACATATTATTTCCATCTTATTAAATATGAGAATTCTCTTCTTTATCGAATAAGATTCGATTCTATTTTTAATTTTATTAAAAAGTATTTTAAAATTATTTAAAAATTTTAAATGCATCACATTATGTGAGAGAATATGGGTTTAAAATCACTAAAAAATTAAAATGAATGAATAAATAAATAAATAAAAATTCATTTGTCAACATAGATAATCAATTAGGATAGCTTTGTTTGTCACCACCTTAGTCATAAAATCAAATGGAGAAGGGAGGGGTTGGGTTATCCCACCCTCTTTAAAAAGTAGTGTCATAGTGATTTATTCTCCAAATATTCAAAACACCATTCCAAATCAGGCTTCTGTGGGAGAAAATCTAACAATAGTACACAGTATTTGATTGAGTTGGGATACTGTACAATCGAGTTTTAGAAGAATTCTAATTTTATGTCGCAGATATTAATTACTCGAATTTATTTATATAGATTTTATTTAAAATAAATTATTTATAAAAAAAATTTAAATGAATTATCACAGAATAATGTATGAATTTTATTTTTTTTTAAATAAAAAATTTTTTAAGTTAAAAATAATTAAATTCTTTTGAATTAATAAAAAAGAAATAATTGAATTGAAATCTTGTAAAATTTTACATTTTAAATGATAATAGTATTTATAATTTTAATATTATATTTAAAAAAAATTAAATTCAATTATTATAGAATTAGTAATTTTAAAAATGATAAATTATTAATATATATAAAAATAAATTTTATATAAATTATTGATTAAATAGAAAACTAAATTGCCAGAAAATAAAAATTATTCAAATCGTTTACTAATCAAATCGTTTTCACAGAAAATAAAAATAAATAAGTCAAGTTTAAATTTAAATATTAAAATTAAAATATATTTTTATTTATAAAGTTTAACTATATACCGTTAGGGATGATAACAAAATAAAATATTCATAAAAATCATCTTATCTAAACCCAAACTCGATTAATATTCTTAAAACCTCAACTCATCCCAAACTCAATTAAAATTTATTTTTAACTACTCAAACTTGTCTCAAATCTAATTATTATTACTCGAAAAATAACTAAACTCGTTTAATTTTATATATTTTAATTAATAATCTACATAAAAAATTATTTTTATTAATAATTTGTATTTAAAAATGTTAATAATTCCATAAAATATTTAATTTCTATTTTATTTAAAACAAAAAATATAAATATTTATAAATATTATTATAAAAAAATATATTTTATATTTAATTAATTATTTATATAAACGAGTTCGGGTAACGGATACTCAACATTTAAAACCTAAACCCACGAGTATTATTTTTTAAACTCAAATTTATCTTAAAGCCGATTATATACTACTCAAACTAATTCTATTACAATTCAATTGAGTCAAATACCTTAAAATCTTGACCCCTTGCCATCCTTATTGGTTTACATGTTAACATTAGAGGATATTGCCAGCAATTTATGTAGAAATTTTAATTTTATATATATATATGTATGAAAATTTTCATAATATGAATTAAGTTAAAAATTAAAATTTCTAAATTATCATTGAAAATTGCGACTTCATTTTAAAAAATGAATTTCCTTTATTCTTCTAATTTTTAGACTTGCATAGACAATTTTACCCCTGAATTTGTGTGAAATCTCAGTGGCACCCATAGGCCCCTATGTAGGTCCTTCCGTTTACCATATAATCCCAAGAACACGATTAAACATTATATATTCTTTTTATAATTTAAAGAAATCACTTTACAGATCTTAAAGCAAAGGTGATTGCTTTAGTGCATAAATCACGAGATTAAACTAACATCTACTACTCAAAGAAGAACATAAAGTCTCAGGATACCAACAAACAGCTGCCAAATTACAGGAATAAATCAATCTATCATTCTAAGTTCTATCAAAACGTGGGGTTCTATGCTAAAAATGCATAAAGGAAACTAGGAGAAAAAGGTTGCCCCATTCTATGCCTGCTCAATTGTGGCAGTCCTTGCTCTCAGATTTAGAAAGATAGCCCTGGAGTCAGTACAAAGAATCAAGAGTGCATTAGTACTACACGATCAATACATAAATTATACCAAAGGGTAAATTAGTAGTAGTAGTAGTAGTAGTAGTAGTTGTAGTAGGAGTAGTAAGAAGGAAAAGGGAGAGGCTTAAAAGGACATGGAGAAGACTAGTATAAAAAAAAATTATAATTTTTGAATATTAATGACAAACTGGTCTCAAACAAAGCTGAATAGTTAATAAGGATTTATATGGTCGACTCTAATTAATTTGGAATTAAGGCTTAGTTGTTGTTGAAGTGGTATTGCACAATCTGTATATTAATTATCTTTATATTTTAATGCTCTATATAAAGAAAAGGCAAACTCAAATGCTACTCCATCTGTGATATTTGCCAATCCACAAACCCAGAATGTGGTCTTGACACAAGCAGACTTGCAACATTTTTGCCAAAAAAACGTTCTGCAATGTGATTTTGCTAGCCTTACTTGAATTGTCAAGCAATATTTGCTCTACTCCTAGCTATTTTAATTAGTATAAGCATCATCCAGATTCAAAAGCTAAAGAAAGAGCTCCATTAGAATCATTGCACAATTAAGAGATGACACCGACATTCTTTTCAAGAGACAACAGGTGTGCACATCGAGTGAAAACTAATTGTTCAACTTTCAAGTTCAAATATAAAATGTATCTGATACCCCCCCTCCCCAACCTTCTTCCAATTTTTAACTTACTTTGAGTGTTCCATTACATAATGCTTAGGATCAATCACTTGTGTGTCTCTCATATAATGTGTCAATGTACGCTAGCCAAAGTATATGGTACATTTGCGGGAGAAAACATATTAACTAAATTATCATATTTATCCATCCATCCATGAACTCCGCCTAAGTAGTTTGCGCTTAGCCGGTCCCAAGCCCGGATAAAGGAGGAGGGTTGCGGTAGGTGACAACCAGCGTAAAAATTTCGTCACACCCTATGATATGGATGATATAAACATTGGGGCGTCCTCTACTAACGACGCGCTACATCGGAGCCCGGGTGTAGTGATAAATATGCAAGGGTGTAGGGCGTTCACCGAAAGCGACGCGCCATGCCGGCGCCCGGGTGTGGTGTTAAGTGAGCAAGGGTTCCCACATCATGGACGGGTGTGGGTAAAGAAGTTAGTCCATAAGACAGATAATAGAACAAATAGTGGAACAGAACACAAGATAGACATAGAAAATAATAGAAGATATCATAGAAGGAGACCAATTAGGAAGGAGCAGGATAGGAGGAGGATCAGGGTTGGTACTTGGAATGTTGGATCACTTACAGGAAAATTAATGGAGCTTGTGGATACCTTAGAAAGGAGAAGGGTGAATATTGCTTGCATTCAGGAGACTAAATGGGTAGGAGAGAAAAGTAAGGAAGTGGGTAATTCAGGGTACAAATTGTGGTTTACCTGAAAGGAGAGAAACAAGAACGGAGTGGGTATAATCATAGACAGGACATTGAAAGACGCAGTAGTAGCTGTGAAAAGAGTAGGAGATAGAATTATACTAGTAAAGCTAGTACTAGATGGAGAAACAATAAATATAGTTAGTGCTTATGCCCCACAAATAGGACTAGACAGTGAGAGTAAACAAAGGTTTTGGGAAGATATGGATGATTTAATGCAAAGCATACCGAATGAAGAGAATGTTTTCATTGGTGGAGATTTGAATGGACATGTAGGAAGTGATAGGCAAGGTTATGAGAATGTTCATGGAGGTTTTGGTTTTGGCAGTCGAAATGAGGAGGGAAAAAGCATCCTGGATTTTGCTATGGCATACGACCTAATACTAGCAAATACCTACTTTATAAAAAGAGAGTCACATTTAGTGACTTTCAAAAGTGGGCAACATAGAAGCCAAATCGACTTCCTCTTAACCAGGAAGACAAATAGAGCTCTATGCAAGGATTGCAAGGTTATTCCAGGAGAGGCTTTAACAAGTCAACATCGGTTAGTGGTTTTGGATGTCAAGTTTAGGAATAATTCAAGTAGGGCTAGAAGAAATATGGTAGCTCAAACAAAGTGGTGGGAGTTCAAAAGAGTAAAGCAAGTGAAGTTCAAAAATGACCTTCTTGAGTCCGAAACATGGAAGCTGGATGTGAAGGCCAATGATATGTGAATATAGATGGCATCAAAGATTAGGGAAGTAGCTAGAAAAGCACTTAGAAAGTCTAGAGGACATGGACCACCCTCAAAAGAAAAATGATGGTGGAATGAGGAAGTACAAAAGGCAGTGAAGAGAAAGAGGGAATGATATAAGAAATTACCTAAGTGTGATAATAATAAGGCTTATGAACAGTATAAGATAGCAAAGAAAGAGGCAAAAAAGGCAGTTAGTCGAGCAAGAGCACAGACCTTTAAAAAATTATATGAGAAACTTAGAACTAAAGAAGGGGAGAAAGATATTTATAGATTAGCAAGGAAGAGAGAAAGGAAATGTCAAGATCTCAATCAAGTTAGGTGCATTAAGGATAAAGAAGGAAAAGTGTTGGTGAAAGATGAGGACATTAAAGAAAGATGGAGAAATTATTTTAATGATATATTAAAAAAAAGTAAAATTGGAAATAGCGTGAATATAGATTATAGAACAATAGAAAAGAATGTAAATTATACTAGAAGGATTAGATCTTTAGAAGTAAAGGAAGCACTTAAGAGAATGAAAGTAAGTAAAGCCTGTGGACCCGATGAAATACCAATTGAAGTGTGGAAGTATTTGGGAGATATGGGAGTGGCATGGTTAACTAAATTATTTAATAAGATTCTAAACTCAAAGAAAATGCCTGATGAATGGAGGAAGAGTATTTTAGTACCTATTTTTAAAAATAAGGGAGACATACAGAGTTGCTCAAACTATAGGGGAATTAAACTCATGAGCCATACTATGAAGTTGTGGGAGAGAGTTGTGGAGCATCGACTACGTCATGATACTTCCATCTCTCTCAATCAATTTGGTTTCATGCCTGGTCGTTCAACTATGGAAGCGATCTTTCTCATTAGAAGCTTGATGGAGAAATATTGAGATGGGAAGAAAGATCTACACATGGTTTTTATTGATTTGGAGAAGGCTTATGATAGTGTTCCAAGAGAGGTCTTATGGAATGCGTTAGAACAAAAGATGGTATCTATTAGGTATATACAAGTATTGAAAGATATGTATGAAGGAGCAACTACTATTGTGCGCACAGTGGGAGGGGACACAAGAGATTTTCCGATTTCAATTGGATTACACCAAGGATCAGCCATAAGCCCTTACCTTTTTACATTAGTTTTAGATGAACTGACGAAACATATACAAGAGAGTATTCCTTGGTGCATGATGTTTGCGGATGATATTGTTCTGATAGATGAGACACGAGAAGGAGTCAATAGGAAGCTAGAACTTTGGAGAAGTACTCTAGAGTCAAAGGGTTTTAAGTTAAGTAGAACGAAGACAGAATACATGCATTGCAAGTTCAGTGAAGGTCAAACTGGTGATAGGGAAGGAGTTAGTTTGAATGGAGTGGCACTGTCCCAAAGTAATCACTTTAAATATCTAGGCTCAGTCCTTCAAGTAGATGGGGGATGTGAGGAGGATGTTAGTCATAGGATTAAAGCCGGATGGTTGAAGTGGAGACGTGCCACGGGAGTTTTATGTGATCGTAAGATTCCCAATAAATTAAAAGGAAAATTTTACCGTACTGCCATACGACCGGCTATGCTATATGGTAGTGAGTGTTGGGCACTGAAAGAGTCGTATGCATCTAAGATAAGAGTTGCAGAGATGAGAATGTTAAGGTGGATGAGTGGCCATACTAGACTAGATAAAGTCCGTAATAAAAGTATTAGAGAAAAGGTTGGAGTGGTGCCAATTGAAGATAAGTTGAGAGAAGGGAGATTGAGGTGGTTTGGTCATGTGAAGCGTAGACATACGGAGGCTCCAGTTAGACAAGTAGAGCACATTAGGCTAGAGGATAGAAAGAAAAAAAGGGGTAGACCTAAATTGACTTGGAGGAGAGTAGTACAGCATGACTTAGAAGCATTACACATTTCTGAGGATTTAACCCAAAATCGTTCAGAGTGGAAAAAGCGAATCCATATAGCCGACCCCAAATTTTTGGGATAAAGGCTTAGTTGAGTTGAGTTGAGTTGTATCCATCCATCCATGCATACAAGGTAAGGGGACTAAAAGATGGAGTCATTCAAGGAATTAAGATAACCAATGGAAGTAGAACCAAGCTAAAAGATTGAGATTGCACCAGCATGAAGCAACAAAGCCTTGAAATAGAACACGGAACTGCAAAGGCATATACTGGTGATTCACCCAGCTAACTATAGGCCAGAACTGCAAAACATAAGCATCATAGTTTTAGAGTTGCCAATCTGGACAATACCTTAATGTTGTGTCGTGTCATTTAAACCAGAGGGTTAATATAACAAAAAAAAAAAGAAAATCAATAAGAAAATGGTTCATATTTCTGTACCTTCCATGCTGTCAATTGAACAGAAGGGTGGTCCTTACGAACCTTACTCTTGACTAAACCCCATGGTCTTCCCGCAACAACAAACCAAAGTTTTTGGATATAGTAGACTCTCTGTAAATATTCTCTTTTTCCTTCTTAACATCTTGTGTTTTTTACTCAACATTTGATAGCACAGTCATTTTTCAGCAAATATTAAAATCAGCCAAACTTTTGATGATTTTGGCTAGCAAAAATATGCAATGATAACAATAGCCAAGGGAAAAATCTGCCAGAAAAGCATGTAATATAATAGATCTTACTTTCTGTTCAATGATTGTGAAAAAAAAAAAAAAAGAGATATTTATATCTTCTCAGGCATAAACACAAATTAGAAAATATTCCAATTGTCCAGATCAGGCAGGCTGACACAACGCAATTAAGTGACAACAAACATGCCTTTTTGATGTTCAAGGCTTCAAGCAACTCTTTGGGTCATTTTCTCAAAAAACAAAACTACTACACATTATAGACTGCTCCTACTCATTCAAAAAGTTAGATATGTAGAACTTAGAATAAGCCTCCACCAGTGCATGTCATTGTTCTGACTTAGGTTGTGACAATTCATAATTAACACAGTTTGGGCAAAAATATCTCCTTTACAAGCATAATTAAAAAGGTGGCGATTAGAAAAACGATTACTAGAGATGGTTAACCACTTGAGCTTAAGTTAGAAACATATCAACTTTATTGCTTTTGAAACTTGGCTACTATATAAAAATGCTGAACAATAAATCATGCTATTGATTCTACAAACCATACCTGGCTTTAAAAACATCAACAACGAGAAAATAAAGCTACTACAGGATGGGGAGACCACCAAATGAGAAATAGCACATTTGACATGAAATGAGAACACTGTATCAAACATACAACGTCAAGATTTCTTAATAGATGCACGTACCCTCAACTACCAAGCCATAGTACATCATAAAAACCATGTTGTTCCAAGCAGAAGAAGTTAATTGTTCCAACAACACCTAATAAATTGCCAGGAAAACTTCTAATCATTAATTTCTAATCTCATAAGCCTCAAACAAAATCTCAAGTTAGACACGAAAATTATAAGCCAACAAAAGAAACAAATCTACACGAGAGGAGGGAGGGTTACCTTCTTTGCTACAGTTTCGTGTTCTTCTTTCCCTTGAAAATAATATCCATCAATTTGTGAAGGAAGTGCCCAAAAGGTCCTCCATATGCAAAGCCATAGATCTAAAAAAGCAAAATAAAATCCTATCATAACTTCATTCTTTTTATAAAAAAAAGAACTATATAAATCAATTTAGTTTTTGTTTGGTTACTAAGAAATTAACCTTTGGTGTCAATACTTCCACTATTTATACACTCATTAAAAAGAAGATGAATATACAATTTCATTAGCATTAATAATACGCAAAAAGAATTTCATTATCCTTTTTATACATGTCATAAGAATCAGATACCTTGAATTGAAACTACAAATGAAGAAGTCAACTTAACATGATAAGAAGCAATCTTCTCAACTGAAGCCTTTTGATCACAGAAATCTTTTGGGCAATTGCATCGCTGCATCCAGCCAACACCCCAGCAGTTATTGCCTGACACACCCACAAATTCACAATCAAACGAAAAACTAAACTTCGACAAAAACCAGCACTAAACAACGAGAAAGGCACTAATTTGAAAACAGGGATGGATCCAGAAGAGGGGAAAAAAAAGATACGGGCAATGATCAACAACCGCCAAAAGACCTTGGTTCTAAGAGGGCGGGCTTGAAGTTGAATCAGATATTTTCTCCGTACCTCTTTAGCTATGTCAGACATGATGTGATCAACTCTCTCTCTCTCCCACGTAAATACGAAATGGGTTTTGAGATATATAGCAACAGAGAGGGAATAGAAAGGGAGAGGGAGAGAATTGACAGAGTCGTTGAGTCTTCAGGAAAAGCGAAAATTAATGACAAGCTGGGTTTATGTGAGAGGCAGATGCAGTGACTTTGCAGGAGGCAGGTGAGACCAAACACCAACACCAAGGTCACTGTGACTGTAGTTTCCTTCAAAATGATTTACTCGAAAATTATTTTAAGTGAAAATTTTAAGTTTAACACTTCAAAAATATTAATTAAGATTCCGATTCTCCAATATTATAAAAAAATTTTGATAAAATTTATGATAATAGAAAAAAAAATTTAATATAATAGTTTATTATATCATGCAATGTTAAACGAGGATATCTATTACATAAATATAAGATATAATTTAAAATATTTTTATTAAATAATTTAGATTTGATTTGTTAATGAGAATAGGGTGAATTGGTCTACATAATTTTTAAAATGATAAATTTGGATTCCATCGACCTGTTTTTTTTTTTTTTTAAGGAAGGAAAGCAAATGAAGAATAAGTTGATAAAATTATAAAGGAAATAAAATTTTTATAGGAAAATAATTATTATTTTCCACATAAATTTTGTTTATATAAAAGAAAAAGAAAAATATTTATTTTTATTATATTTTTATTATTATGTTCTTATTAAATAAATAAAATTATATTAAAAGATAATTATTGAAGGGCAAAAATTATAGAGAAAAAAAAAATTAACTCTGTTATCTACTCTTTTTCCCCTAATTTGGGTGGATAATAAAATGGTTCAGGCACATAAATCCTCATAAAATTTTGTTGAATTTTTAATTTTTCTTTTTTTTTTCTAATTCGGTTAATGACTGGCAGAATTAATTAATAAAAGATATAAAGATATATAATATTTAATTTTACATTTTGAAATAAATTATTTATATTATTTTTTAAATTATAATAAAAACTTATAAAATTTTTTAAGTTGGTTAGTTTGGTACATGATAATTTTTTAAATTAATTAATATGTTATGTAAAGATTTTTTAACAGAGGGTGATATAATTTAATAATAGCAACAAATATAATTTTATTGTAATACCTGTTATAATTTTTTAATAGTGACTGACATAATTTTGTAATAGCAATATGTATAATTTTGTATTTAATATAATTTTTTAATAGTGCCTGATACATTTTTGTAATAGCAATATATATAAGTTTGTATTTAATATAATTTTTAAATAATAGCTAATATAAATTTTTTAGGTTGACTAATATATCACGTTATAATTTTTTAAAAACATTTGATATAATTTTGTAATAGTATCTAATATTATTTGATATTATTTTTTTTTAAAATTAGCTAATATAATTTTTAATAGTATCCGATATAATTTTATATTTTTTTTAAATATTAATACCTCATCAACACTATTTAACAATGTTTAGTTCTTTAGCTAAAAATGTGGTGGGACATCTTCCATCCACACCTGAACTAAATATGAGGAATTAAAAGCTTCCTTAGGTAAGTGATGTGCTAGACAGTTTGCAACTCGATCGGGGAGAAAACTGGAAGGGAATCCAGGGAGAAGAGTCCAAATATCTGTAACACAAAGATCATGATATGGAGATACCAGAGGCCCACCCTTGAGTGCTTCCATAGTAGACTTACTATCTCCTTCTACCACTAATGAAGAAAAGCCAGCTTCAAGAGCTACTTCCAACCCAAACTTAATGGCATGAACCTCAGCTAAACTTGCCTCCCAGTTCACATGCAGACATTTCGTATTGAGTTTAAACACACCTGAAGGTGGTGGACACCAGCAGATCATATTGGAGGATTCACTTGTTCTTGATAATCACCATAACTTGTGTAACTTGCCCATAGGAGCATCGCTCTGTGGAGCACTCTGGGTTCCTCAAAGTAGAATGTCGGAAGATCACATGATTTCGTTCCTGCCATATAGACCATGCTACAATAGCAAAAAGCTGTTAGAACTCAGGATCATTATTAGCAAAAATTATCTCCCAAAGGAGGTTTGATTCTGCCATCATGTTGGTTCAGTGATGGCTGCCATCCGGAGTATTATTGGGCACTCAAAAACCAAATGATATGATGTCTCCTCCGATTGTTTCCTACAGAAAACGCACAAATCGTCAACTTTAATCTGTCTCTTTCTTAAATTATCCTTGTTTGGCAAAACATTCATTCCCAGCTTCCATAAGAAATGTCTAATCCGAGGAATGACGTCTAGCTTCCACAGACGTTCCCAAAAAGAACTTGAACTAGGCATTGAGGGAGAACTCACTTGGAGCAGTCGTTGTTGCTCCTTTATCCAATGCTATGCACTGCATACAGTATAATTGCCGTGAGTTGTTCCAGACCAGTACACTGAATCAGATGTCCTGCGTAAAGTGAGAGGCAGCTGCATTATTTGATCACATTCAAAAAGAAGAAACATTTCGCTGAGAAATTCTAGTTTAAACCGATCTACTATGGATATAAAATATAAATATATTTATATATTTTATGTTTTAAGTTTATAATAAATTAAATTTAGATAAAAAAAATCTCAATATTCACCATTAAAATATCCCCATTAAAATTAGAACATTTACAGCAATGAGAATTTTTATATTTTAAATTTATGATAAATTAAATTTAAAAAAGAAAAATCCTTACTAGAGTGTTGAAGCAACCTGTTTCCGCTGCTTATATATTTTAATTCTTTGGTGATTATTAATTTTTGTGATCAATATATAATTGAAGATAATATATCAAATAAACATATTATTTTTTTAATTTTTCATTAAAATATAATAATTTCTTTTTATATAGAATTGAATTTAATATACTTTATGCCACGAAAAAATGAAATAAAATTGAAATTAATTAAAATTTCATATAATTATACTTTATTGAAAATTTCATTTATTTTATAATAAAAATTAAATATTTTGTAAATAAAATAAAAATGTTTTATAAGCTACAAAACCATAGAGCTGAGGTTTAATTACTCTTGGGTCACCCTTCGGTCTATGGGCCATTCAATATGTAATGGAAAATAGAATAAATAGCCCAATCTTCACTTACTCTAACCCAAGTTCTTGTTGTCCTACACTCAATATGTATTGAAAAATAGAATAAATATGATTTCAACTTGAAATTTAAATCCCATTTAATTATTAAAAAAAAAATTTAAAAAACTAAACTACACTATTAAAAATATTTCATTTTTCACATATTATTAAGACCTCACAATACTTAATTCAATATTAATTTTAAGTATTAAGAGAATTATTTTCATTTAAAAAATTGATTAGCTTTATAATATCATATCAATTAAACGTCTTTGATTAAAAGTTATTGAATTTAATAAATTCTCTTTATTAATTAGATTGAATGGGAATATCATATCACATCAAAACTTGTTCTAATACAACAAGAAAGGATAGATTAATTTTCAATTTTAATCCATTCACTTTCCCATCCTGATGATCATAATGGCGTCATCATCACGTCTTCATCATTTAATTAACATCACCAAATGACAGTGCCCAAAACCAATCTTCGAAAAAAAAAAACTCACTCACTCACTCTTTTCCATTATTGTATATATTTTATTTCCATCCAATAACTATACCCATTATTTTTAGGGAAAAAAATGAAAATAATGCTCGCACTATATATTAAATTAAATTAAATTAAATTAAATGATTTATAGCATGACATAGTATAATCCTATAATAATTCAACCTGTGGTAGTAAAACACTATTTTTATTTATAATAAATAAGAGAATTGAAATTAATTTCTCCATTTACATATTAAGTATGAAAAGATCAATCAATTGATGATTATATTCAGCAATTGCCATTAATTATGTTGTAACACATTGGTTTAGGATAAATAGTTTATAATATGTATAAAATTTGAGTAAATTTTTTTTCTTTGAGTTAATTTTTAAGGTAGAGTTAGGTTCGATCATTTTTTTTACATTATATAGAACTTACCCTACTTGAATATTGAGTTATTTGCAGATGTATTTATCTGTAGACTTTACGCTCTAAATGTTCATTTCTGAGTGTGAAGATATGTGTTATCTCATATAGATGGGCAAATTTTCTCTTATTGAACAAATTTTTAAGGTAGGGTTAGGTTGGATCCATTTTGTTTACATTAGTTGTTCATAATTGAGAATAAAAAAAAAATAGTAGCATAATTATTATTTAAATTATTTATTATTAAATTTTGAAAAATTAAAAAAAAAAGTATATTTTTGTTCTTCACCAAAAATATGCATATTGAGTTGACTTAATAATATTCATATATTGAACAATCCAATGGCTTTTGGATACTCTTTTATGATACAGTGAAGAAATATGTAAAGCCTGTAATGGGTTTTCTTGGTGCATAATAATTACACATTTCAATTATGGTGTTTTGAATATAGTTCATATATTTATTTCTTATGACGGCATTAACGCTCAATTTCACATCAAAATTATTAGTCCAACATTCTTAAATCATTGACTGATGTTAAAGATTTTATTATTATTATTATTATTATTATTATTATTATTATTATTATTATTATTATAGAAGTTAGTTTTCAGTTGTTGAGGGGTTTTAGGTCTTGAGAGATTAGTGTTTTTCATAGAGACCAGCTAGAAATTAAGGGGAGAGGGACCAAAGAAACTCTTTTATTGCAACCACTAAATCTTTAACCTTGTGTTCTTGTTCAAGAGAATTTAAAATATGAGATTTAAATTTAATAAAAGTATATATTCTATATAATCGATTAAAGTTATAAATATATATTAAGTGCATAAATATAATAGACATATTATCCACGTATGAATTTAAAATAATTTATAAAATAATATTTAAAATTTATAATATATTAATAAATTATGCTAAAATTAATTTCAAATCTTTTATTTTAAATTTTGGTATCAAACATAGGATAAATTCTTTGTTTCTTTTGCTCACTTAAGTGGCTGAGTCTGTTTCAGTGTTTTATAAAAGCATCCCACTATATTAGGCATTGAGTGGTCTTGTCTTTACCTTATTAGTCCTAATGCATTTCAATGTTCCCCACTTAAAAGGTGAGGCCTTGGATTAGTTTTGTTTTCTTAAAATTATTTTAATATAAATAATTTGTAAAATTGAGATTCATATTATTTAAGAAAAAAAAGAATACAACTAATTTTTTATTAAAAAATATTTTTCATCTACTCATAAGAAACTTCAATAACAGTAAGTGGAATTTGAATTAGAGTACATCTTTTTTTTTTTAAGCTACTTCACAGATATCCTCAAATTAATGGACCAGAAATAATCTTGCTCGTGCTAGGTCGATTTATTAAGGAGTAAAACACTCTCAATGAGTATTTTCTCTATTCATAATGATCGAATACTGAACCTCGCTTAAGGAACTAGAGTATATCGTTCATGAGCTATTTACAGTAGAGTTTGTGAATGCTATAATATAGTAAATAATCTTTAATGCATGGGAAATCAAATGTTATTGTGTCAACTGTCAATTACTATCAGGAGTCGGCCTGATATATGGATTTTGGTTGGATTGAATATGTCTCCATGATGCTTGGATTGTACAAAGTTGACCAAATATGACCCTCTATTTATCTATGTATTTTCTTCCACATTTGAGACGTCATTGAGGAATTCAATAGTAGATTACAGACGTATAAATTGTATAATAATAATTAAATATAATAATGGTGAAATATCAAAGGTCTTTGTCATCCATCCATGGGAAACCGAAGGCATATATACATGCCTCATGAATTTGATTAGGGTTAAGCAAACAAAAGGGAGAAAAAAAAAACAAAAATTAGCAACTGGATTCCACTATTCCCTTCAAGTACACTAACTTTAGCAGCCTTTGTAACCCGCTATGCCCTAGCAGCCCTTACTTTCATTGTATAAAGCAAGTTTTAGAATTATGACTCAAAATCTTAGTGAGATTTAGAGAGGCTTTTTCTTAATTTTAGTGAGAGAAATATTTTTTTAATATGATAGAGGAATATTTCCAATATACAGTAGAACTCTTATTTTAATGTTATTTCTAAATTGAGTGGGACTCCTAATCAGATTAAGATTGAGAGAATTAACACTATAAATAGGAGAATTGTGGAAATGATTATTTGGCTTGCAGCTCATAGAATGAGATTATCGCCTATTGTAGAGAGGAATTTTGCTAATTACTGCTGATTTGGCTCTACTCATTGATGAGGGGCTTTTGGCCATTGCAGTGGAGAAAGGCTTCGGCCTAATTTGGAGAAAGCACATAGAATTTAAGAGGAAGGGATTATTGTCCATTGGTGAGAAGGCTCTTGCCCATATAGTTGAAGACACCCTTTGTGGTTTAACAGTAAATATATTAAATTATGTGTAGAAGAGATTGAGAGGTACTAACTAATGTATTTACTATAAGCAGTTTGATGTAATATGAGTTCTCTTGGATGTAATTGGATTTATGGGTAGTATAGTTTTGAACTTGTAATTGATGATTTATTATTTGTTAATAGTAGAAGATGGCATATCCGTGGATGTAGCTCTATATTGAGAAGGTGAACCACAAAAATATTGGTATTTTGTATATTTGCTTTATTTCTTTACAGTTTAAACGCTTCTGCAGTACACAACAATAAGAAAAGGTTAAATTTGGGTTAGCATATTTCATTTATCCTTTGAATTCAATCAATTCGATCGAAGCCTTTGGGTTAGTATAAGAGAATGAAGAAACTGGAGAACTCATCACCGATTGGTCACACTGTCACACTAATTTTTTTTTTCCTTTAATCCACTAAAGAGTACTCATATATTTGATATGATTCACTTGAAGACTCATTCATGGCCAAAGATTTGCCCCCTAAATGAGGATGAGAAAATAAAGTTTTCATGTTTGATATAGAATATAGGTACCCTTAAATATGATAATATTGGAAATAAAAATAAAACAAGAATATCAAATTAAGAAGAAGATGAAGTTGGTATGTACAGATGATTGTGGGGATCTATATACATGCGTTGCATATATAGCTTTCACTACTGGTATTACTTTTGATATACATGTATGGATGAAATTAGAAGAACCCTAGATTGTGCATTTTTGTCATTTATATACTCATGTGGAAGGCGCTAGTTTACGTAAATATACACAAGGCCTTACATCTGGGCATTTTCTACAAATTGATTCATGTATTCCTCCTTCTCTCCTTAGATAACTACAGGTAGATTACTCGTGAAAATACTCTTTTCATGCATTCATATCACACAGAATTATCTACTGTTATCTTGATTCATCGATTCATCATTATTAAAAATTTGAGATAGAAATTGTAAACGAATTTTTTAATGAAAAACCGGACAGCTGCAGCCTGACTTGTAATTTAATGATGACGAAATAGTATACATGTCACCCACAGCTTAAATTTCAGTCGTGTAAAACTCAAAAAGTACATTAATTTATTATTTATGTGCGTTAAATAATATAGTTAATTCCATAATATGGCGTGTAATGCACCACACCCAATTAAGTGCATGATCAATTTAAGAATTTAGCCAGCCATCACGAAACCTGTGATTCTTTTAGCAACAATTAAAATTTAAAAACATGTTCTTAAAGGCTACCAAATTAATGGAATGTTACCTACTTGACATATGGATAATAAGATAAACTTTATGATTCGCCATGATAAACTTAATTTTTACATTCTAATATATGTATATTTATGGGTCAATTCCCCATGTGAAGCTTAATTTACATTCTAATATATACATAAATTATTTGTAATATACAGAAACATGTCTATCAAATTTAATATATTTGATTTTCTCATATGAAAAAATTCAATTCAATTTAAAAATTTAAAATTGAGTCAAATAGTCTGTAACACCCTAGGCAAATCCCAAATCGGCAAAACACATGAGAGATGCTGGGTTTATAAGTTGGAGGTTCGTAACCCCTAGTGACGCATTTTAAAACCGTGATGGCTTCGGCATAGAGCGGACAATATCACTAATAGGCCGGGCCGTTACATTTGTGGTATCAGAGCCGCTCCGCGTGCAACCTTGAGCGATGGTGGGGCAAACCTCAGCGAGGACGCTGAGTCCCATAAGGGGGGTGGATTGTAACACCCTAGGCAAATCCCACATCGGCAAAATACGGGAGAGATGCTGGGTTTATAAGTTGGAGGTTCGTAACCCCTAGTGACGCGTTTTAAAACCGTGATGGCTTCGGCCTAGAGCGGATAATATCACTAGTAGGCCGGGCCATTACATTTGAAAAATTTGGACTATTTCTCGATTTGTGCATGTCATCCTTGCGCAAGGGCCTTCTAATTTTACCTAATGACGCGTTTTAAAATCGTGAAGGCTTTGGTCCAGAGCTGACAATATCACTAGTGAGCCAGGCCGTTACATTTGTGGTATCAGAGCCGCTCTACATGCAACCTTGAGCGATGGTGGGGCAAACCTCAGCGAGGACGCTGAGTCTCATAAGGGGGGTGGATTGTAACACCATAGGCAAATCCCACATCGGCAAAACACGGGAGAGATACTGGGTTTATAAGTTGGTGGTTCGTAACCCCTAATGACGCGTTTTAAAAACGTGAAGGCTTTGGTCCAGAGCGGACAATATCACTAGTGGGCCGGGCCGTTACATTTTGATGCATGCATTTTATATCATCATTTAGATGTAATTTTTGCACATAATTTACCCTTGTTCATAGCCATTATTATAGATATTAGTATATATTTAGTCAATTTTGCAATTTTCACTTTTCTTAGTTTAATTTTTGGAATTTATTTGTTTTGTAGGGAAAATTTGGAGAAATTTGATGTATTTTGATCAGAGTAGCCATTTGGAGGAGATTAGAGTTGAATTGCAAAAATTTTTGAAGTTGAGTAAAAATGGTCGAGAGCGACACAACCTGCAGCACAACCGAGTTAGCTTATGTCGCAAGTTATGTCGATCGTCAGATATTCAGGCCGAGAGCTACACAACCCGCGACACAACCCGCGACATAACCGACCCAACTTATGTCATTTTTACTGGAAATAGTTGACGTGGCATTTCCGTTACTCCAGCTTTTTACCTCACTTTCTCTGGAACCTTCCCCCTTTTACCCATTCTAGGGCAGTCCCCTCACCTATATAAAGTCTCATTTTATCATTTTCTTTCCATAGAGAGCAAGGGAGGCATTTTTGGCAAGATTAGAAAGAGAGAAGGAGGGAGCACGTTCTGCATTTTTTCAGCAGCAGCAAGGATCACGTTTCTGCACTTTTCTGCAGCAGATCCTTCTGCAATTTTCTGGGTTTTTCTACCCTTTAGCTTACATTTCCATTATTTCTTCATTTATACATTTGGGTTTGTCTTAAAACTATGAATAGTGAGTAGTTGATTGAGATTCTAGAGATGGGTTTGTAAATATTGATTTGTATTGTGGTTTTGAACTGATTTAGCCATTTAAATGGGATTTGTTACATTTTGATTTATTGCTTGTGAGCTTGTTGCCTTGCTTGATGAATGGGCCCTCATTAAGTTAAGTTTTAATCCTTAATAGATTGACTGAAAAGTGAATATTAGGGATAGATAATCTTGCAATAAACTTGGTTTTCTTGGTGTTAGAGATAAGCTAAGAGAATTAAGGGGACTTTCCAAAATCAATTAGAGCATTAATTGGGTTTTTGTTAGGTTTGAAATACCGTGAAAACAGGGTTTGATTTAATGAAAACCAACTTTGAGATGCTTGAAAAAGGTTTCAAAAATTTAAGAATTGATTTCCCTCAAAATTGCAATTCTCATGTGTTTGGCTAAATTAGGGATAAACCACATGCAAACAATATTGAAAAATCCAATCTCTAGAATCACTTTATTTTTTATTGAATTTAGATTTAATTCCTCTCAAATTTCATAAATAGAAATTTCAAATTAATTTTTGGTAATCTAGTTTAATTAATTTTAGCTAATTGTTTGATTTAGTTTTAATTCCTCAAATACCAATTTTAATTCCAAATTTCATTTTACATCTTTAATTTTTGTCATTCTAATTAGCTTATACTTTTATTTCCAATTTAAGCACAATTCCCTGTGGGATCGATATCATTTTTTTAAAACTATACTACTGTGACCCGTGCACTTGCGGACACACCGTATCAAGTTTTTGGCGCCGTTGCCGGGGAATTGTTTGTTTTTAAGTTGGATTTTAATTGTTTTAAGCTAATTAGAATTTTTATTTTCTTTTATTTTCACTATTGTTCCTTGTGTTTTTCAGGTACTTTTCTTGTTTATGAGACGATCGAAAAGCACAAGTGATACTGAATTGTTGTTCAATCCTGAAATTGAAAAATTCTGTCGAGCCAACAAAAAGGAGTACAAGAGAAGAAAGGAAGCAGAAAAAGAAGAACAACAAAGATTTGAGCAAGAGGAGACAATTAAAAATATGGAGAATCAAAATAGAGCTATTGGTGGAAACAATGGAGGAAATGAGCAAAATAGGCAAAATGAAGCAGTTAATCAAAATGATCCTCAAAGAAGATCCATGTTGGATTATGCTTTTCCTAGATGTGCAGATGTGAGAGATAACAGACCTATCATTGGAGCTAATCAATTTGAGTTAAAGACTGGTCTCATTCAAATGGTTCAGAATTCACAATTTGGAGGTAGTCCACTTGAAAATCCTCATTCTCATTTGAAGAAATTTTTGATGATATGTGGCACACAAAGGCAGCCTGGAGTTTCAGATGAAGTTATTCGGCTCACCTTATTTCCATTCTCTCTTCGGGATTCAGCATTGGAGTGGTATGACTCACTTCCACAAGCTATTATAGCTACTTGGGAGCAGCTATCTCAAGCTTTTCTATCTCAATTTTTCCCACCTGGGAAGACTACTTATTTGAGGAATTTGATGGTAGCTTTTAAACCAAGAGATGATGAAACTTTGTATGAATCTTGGATGAGATTTAAGGAGCTTGAAAGGCAATGTCCTCATCCTGAAATACCGAAATGGATGATTGTTCAGAATTTCTACACCAGAGTTACTCCAGCCATAAGAAACACAATTGATTCACAAGCAGGAGGAGATTTCATGAGAATGACAAGTGAAGAATGCTATGATCTATTAGAGAAGATTGCTCATAATACCCATTTGTGGGGAAATCCTAGAGCACTTGAGCCAAAGAAGGCCGGGATTTATGAACTTGACTCAGTTAGCTACATGAATGCAAGATTTGATCAGTTGACTCAGCTTCTTAGTGATTTTTGCACAAAGGCAACAACCTCAACTCCTACAACTGTGCAACAAGCTGCCTACACAGATGGAACCCAAAGTTGTGGAGTTGATTACTCTTCTTATGGTGATGATTATTTGCAAGAACAAGCTGCTTATGCAGGAGGTTATCAACAAAAACCTATGGGAAATGCTTACTCTAATGTGAACAACTCAACATGGAGACCACAAGCAACTTTTGCTTAACAAAGTCAAAGCTCAAATTATCCTCATAACCAGCAGTTTATGCAGCAGAATAGGCCTCAATTTCAGCCTCAATTTCAGCCCACAAGGCAGCCACAACATGGATATCAAGCAAGAGCACAACAATCCCTTCCACCTCATAAACCGAAACCAACCTTGGAAAGCATGATCGAGAAATTTTTTGCTGAACAAAGCAAGATGAATAGCAAATTGGAGGAAGAAATGCAAAACATGAGACAAACCATGGATCAATTACAAGTCCACAACCGCATGTTGGAGACTCAATTGGCTCAACAAGCAAGCTCATCGGGAAGCAATTCCTATGGCAAACTACCTAGCCAACCACAAAACCCTCATGAACAATGTAAGGTTGTAACCTTGAGAAGTGGTAAGAAAGTTGGTCAAGAGAGTGAAAACAAGAGAGAAGAAAAAGAGAGCACAAAAGAAGAAAATTCAATTGAGAGCAAGAAAAATGAAAAAGAAGAAGAAAGCAAAAGTGAGCAAGATGAAGGAGAGAAACCATACATCCCACCTGAACCTTACAAGCCCACCCTTCCCTACCCTCAAAGATTCATCAAGCATAAGCTAGACAAACAATTTGGCAAATTCCTTAAAGTGCTAAAGAAGTTGTATATCAATGTGCCATTCACTGAGGCACTATCCCAAATGCCAAGTTATGCCAAGTTTTTGAAGGAGATTCTTTCCAACAAGAGAAGGCTAGAAGATTATGACACCATCAACTTGGGAGAGCAATGTAGTGCTATAATTCAGAAGAAGTTACCTCCCAAACTCAAAGATCCGGGTGTGTTTTCCATTCCTTGTCATATTGGTGATAATTGTGTGGCAAATGCCTTATGTGACCTTGGAGCTAGTGTCAGCCTAATGCCTCTTTCAATATATGAGAAGTTGAATATGGGAGATTTGAAGCCCACAAACATGTATCTTTCATTGGCTGACCATTCAATTAAGTATCCAGAAGGCATTCTTGAAAATATGCCTATCAAGGTTGGGAAATTCTACATTCCGGTGGACTTTGTCATTCTAGATATGGAAGAAGACACAAAAGTTCCTATCTTATTGGGAAGACCCTTTTTGGCAACAGCTGGTGCATTAATTGATGTAAAGGGTGAGAAATTGACACTTAGAGTGGGAGATGATCAAATGATATTCAATATCAATCCTGCCATGAAAAGGAAACATGAAGAAGTTGAGTCTTGTTTGCGGGTAGATATTATTGATAAGATTGTTCAAGAGCATTTCAGAAAAAGCTATCCACAAGACCCACTTGAAAATTGCTTAGTCCATGGTGGGAGCATTGATGATGACAATCTCAACATAGCTGCTTTTGCACAACACTTGGAGAGCTCTCCACCACATCCTGAAGCCATAATTTTTCAACTTGAAGAAGTGCAAAATTTGGAGATTAAACCACCATCATTAAAGGTAGAGGATGCCCCAAAGGTAGATCTTAAACCTCTTCCTTCCAACCTCAGGTATGCTTTTCTTGGACCGAATGAAATATATCCTGTTATAATTAATGCATCTTTGATTGATATTGAGAATGAAAAATTGTTGAGAGTTTTGAGAGAATATAAAAGAGTTTTGGGGTATGCAATTGATGATATAAAGGGAATTAGCCCAACAGTTTGTATGCATAGGATTTTCCTAGAGCCAAATAGTAAACCTTCCATTGAACACCAAAGAAGATTGAATCCTACAATGAAGGATGTTGTGAAAAAGGAAATCCTAAAATTACTAGCTGCTGGAATTATTTACCCCATTTCTGACAGTGAGTGGGTGAGTCCTGTGCACGTTGTACCAAAAAAAGGTGGGGTGACAGTTGTTAAAAATGAGAATAATGAATTGATACCCACTAGAATCAAGTACAGGTTGGAGAATGTGCATAGACTATAGGAAGTTGAACAATGCTACAAGAAAAGACCATTTTCCCCTTCCTTTTATGGATCAAATGTTAGAAAGATTAGCCAAGCATTCATTCTTTTGTTACTTCCATTCTGGTTTCTTTCAAATTCCAATACATCCTGATGACCAAGAAAAAACTACCTTTACCTGTCCCTATGGCACCTTTGCATATCGAAGGATGCCATTCGGATTGTGTAATGCGCCTGGCACATTTCAAAGGTGCATGATGGCCATTTTTTCTGATTTTATTGAAGAAATTATGGAGGTCTTCATGGATGACTTTTCAGTATATGGCACTAATTTTGATTCATGCTTGACTAATTTGTCTAAAATCTTGCAGAGGTGTACTGATAATGATTTGGTGTTGAATTGGGAGAAATGCCACTTTATGGTCCAAGAGGGGATCGTTTTAGGGCATTTGATCTCAAATAGGGGAATTGAAGTGGATAGAGCTAAAATAGAAATTATTGAAAAATGCCACCTCCAACCATCACAAAGGAGTGCGGAGTTAGACATGCCGGATTTTACCAGCGATTTATTCAGGATTTTTCTAAACTTGCTAAACCCTTAACAAATCTTTTGAATCATGATGTTAAATTTGATTTTAATCAAGATTGTATGGTTGCTTTTTGCAGGTTAAAGAGGGCATTAACAACAGCTCCTATCATGCAACCCCCGGATTGGACTTTACCATTCGAAATCATGTGTGATGCAAGCGAGTTTGTCGTTGAGCCGCCCTTGGCCAAATAAAAGATAGAAAACCTTATGCCATTTACTATGCAAGCCGAACCCTTGATGAAGCTCAAGTCAATTACGCTACAACGAAAAGGAGTTCCTTATGTAGTATTTGCACTCAATAAGTTTCGTTCTTATTTGGTCAACTCAAAGGTAATAGTTTTCACCGATCATGCAAAGAATAAGTTATTTAATGAGCAAGAAAGAAGCTAAATCTAGGTTGATTAGATGGATTTTGTTACTTCAAGAATTTGATTTGGAAATAAGAGATAAAAAGGGTGTTGAGAATGTGGTGGCTGATCACCTTTCTAGGATAAAAACTGAAAATAAAGATGATGAAATTGTGCCAATTGATGAGTTTTTCATGAATGAGCAGTTGTATGTGTTGAATTCTGCACTTCCATGGTTTGCTGATATTGTGAATTTCTTGTCTTGTGGTGTCTTGCCACCTGATTTATCTTGGCAGCAAAAGAAAAGATTCTTGCATGATGTTAAATTTTATTCTTGGGAAGAACCTCTTTTGTTTAGAAGATGTAATGATGGAATAATTAGGAGATGTATACCAGAGGAAGAAATAAATGATGTTATTTACCATTGTCATTCCTCTGAATATGGTGGTCATTTTAGTGTCTCAAAAACTGTTGAAAAGGTCTTGACATCAGGTTTCTATTGGCCTAATATGTTTAAACATGTGAGAAATTTTGTAAGCAAGTGTGATAGGTGTCAAAGAGTAGGCAACATTTCCAAGAGAGATGAGATGCCCCAACAGTCCATATTAGAAGTTGAATTATTTGATGTGTGGGGAATTGATTTCATGGGGCCATTTCCATCTTCTTATGGAAATAAATATATCTTGGTAGGGGTGGACTATGTATCTAAATGGGTAGAAGCTATTGCTACACCTACCAATGATGCAAAAGTTGTGGTGAAATTTCTGAAAAAATTTGTTTTGACCAGGTTTGGTGCCCCACGTGCCATAATCAGTGATGGTGGTAGCCATTTTTACAACCACCAATTTGAAAAATTGATGAGAAAATATGGGGTAAAACATAGGATTGCCACACCATATCACCCTCAAACAAATGGCCAAGTAAAAATCACAAATAGAGAAATCAAGCAAATCTTGGAGAAAACTGTCAATAAGTCCAGAAAAGATTGGTCCCTTAAATTAGATGATACTCTTTGGGCATATAGAACAACATTTAAAACCCCCATAGGAACTACACCTTATAGGTTAGTTTTTGGGAAATCATGCCATTTGCCCGTAGAGTTAGAACACAAAGCTTATTGGGCCATTAGAGCAATCAATTTTGATTTACAAGCTGCTGGACATAAAAGACTTTTGCAACTTGATGAATTAGAAGAATTGAGACTTGATGCTTATGAAAATGCTAGGATCTATAAAGAAAGAACTAAAAAATGGCATGATAAGCATATCAAGAAAAAGGACTTTAAAGAAGGAGATTTGGTTCTCTTATTCAATTCAAGGTTAAAATTTTTTCCAGGAAAATTAAAATCAAGGTGGTCAGGTCCATTCAAAATTGTGAAAGTTTTACCTCATGGTGCTGTGGAAATTTTTGGTGAAAAATCAGGTAATTTCAAGGTAAATGGGCAAAGATTGAGGCACTATTTAGTTGGTGAGCCAATTGAGAAGATAGCAACTTGCTATCTCTCTCATTCTCCATAAAATCTTGAGTGAGTATGGTCAAGCTAAAGACCTAAACTTAGCATTTTTGTGCATAACTCATAATTTTTCATTGATTCTTTATTTCTTTCATATATTTGTTTTAAGCTTTTCTATACTCCTTATTCAGAGTTTAACATTGTTCTAATTTCCTTGTGCAGATGGGATACAATGCATTGCAAGCAAATGAGCATAAAAAATTTTTTCTTGTTTTAGTCTAGCTTTAAATTTTTGGCTTTAAATTTTAGTTTTAAATTTGTTCACTTACCATTTTCATCTTTATTTTGTTGAGAATTTGCTGGTGATTCTTGCTAGATTCATTGCCCTTTTTGTTAGTTTTAAGAAAAAAATTTTTTTCAAATTTTGACATCTTAGATTAAAAGGAAAATTATTTGAATGTGGATGTGTGAATTGGTGCTTTGAAAAATTATTTTGTGTGAGTATTTGATGAACATAACAAGTTGAACAATTAGAATTCATGTTATGAAGGTTTAATCATTTGAAATCTAATTTGTTTCAATTTTTTAGGTGCTATGAAATTCGGTCAATTTTGGGCAGCAGATTGCACAACTTGCGACATAACCGGGTTTGCTTGTGTCACCGTTTATGTCCGCTGGGCACACTTTTGGGCAGATTGTTGCACAACCCCCGACACAACCCCCTTATCCTTATGTTTTAACTTGTGTCGCCTATTTGTTTTGCAGGATAAAAACTTTCTTCACCAGAATGGGCCAGCAGCTACTCCAAGCCCAAGCCCAAAAGCCCACTCACCCATTTTGATAAAAAAAAAAAAAAAAAAACATTTCATGTCTTTAATTTCGTTGCTTAATTAATTAGTATTTTGAACTTATTTAGTTAATATTTTGTTTGTTTTGTTTTTCTTTTACTTGAACCATTTACTTATTTAGTTTTTTTTTAGTTCCTCATAAAATACATTTTTCTTTTATATCTTTAGTACATTGCTCACTTGCTTTGATTTGCTACTTCGGATTTACACTTGACGGCTATATTTTTGAGCTTAACCTCTTTATTCCAACTTTTTGAGTTTAATTGATTTAATGGCTTCCATTGCACTGTTTCTTTTGCAATGAGTGCAGCAGCTGTCCAAATTTTATCTAATTAAATTGGCTGCACTTCAATGAGGTAACACTTCTTATCTCAGCTTGTGTCACTTTCAACACAAGTTGTGCTATCGCTTATGCAACAGGGTAATAATTCTCTATGCACATATAGCCAAATTATCCCATTCCTTGCATTCTTTTAACATTGAGGACAATGTTCATTCTGAGTATGGGGGAGAGGGTAAATTGTTTGCAAAAATTACTTTTTCCTTTTTACTTGCATATAGTGACATACTCATTCATTACTTCATACTTGTACATATTCACATATATACACTTGCATATAGCTTCATATACTTAGTTAAGCATACTTAGTTACATATAGGTTGACTATACATTTACACTCAAGCATTTCATTCATTCATTTAAAATTTTTGGATTTTTAAACCAGTCTTTGAATTCCATAAGTTGCTTATTCAAGCAATCCAACTTGCCTTTAGATGGTTAGTGGAATGAAAGTTCCAGCTGGGTACAAAGTCTTAAGCATTATTCTTTCTCTTACTTAATAGCTGAAAATTAATACATTCATCTAGGTATGCAGATTTTGATTAGTTATTTTGAGTTTTGAGTGTCTGGATAAGCCTTTAAGGAAGAAAATGGTCCTTGTCGTCTCACCATTCCTAGAACAAGCATCTTAGATCTTTCAAAGTGAAATTTTTAACTTGCATTTGATAAGAATATGATTTAGGCATTCCTTCATATTTTAAACCTCGCATTTAGCCTTAACCTCCCTTAATTTCATTTCAACCCTTGCAAACCCCCCTTAAACCTTAATTCCCTAATTTCTTTGAAACCCAAATCATTTACCTAGCCATTAAACCTAAACACTACCACCTATTATGAGAATAATATTTTAGCAATTAAGTGCATAAAAAAATAAAATAAATAATGATATATAAAAAAAAAACTTGGAGGATTGAAACATCTTGAAAAGTGCTAGAGTAATTGTGAAAAGTTGATAAAAAAAAAATGGTCACCAAAATATCCCAAAGGTAATTTTGGGTGTGATATGAAATAGGGACAAGTACACAATAAAATATAAAAATAAAATAAAATAAAATAAAATATTATAAAAGTAGTCCCTTTATTGTGATAGCACTTGAGATTCATTGTGAATTTCTTTCCTCTTTATAAAAAAAAAAAAAAATAATAATAATAAAAAAAATATTTGAAAATGAAAAAAAAAAAATGGATGCACTTTGAGTTTCATGATTAATATTATTCTCATATTTTGTTTACCTTATTCCCTTTCTTTGTTAACCACAATTTTACCCTATTAGACCCCATTACAACCCTTAAAAAGACCTAATGATTCTTTGAAAAATGCTTGTTACATTAGTAGAGTTAGATCTTTTATGCTTGCATATGGGTTTGGCAATATAATCTTCCATACATTACTCACCATCTATTTGAGACACATTGGCTATCTATTTCATTTAGGTTTGTTTTGGCACAATTGACTCTTGTAGCTGGTTGGTATTTGTTGCTTGGGTTGATTGGTTAATTCTTAGCTATTCTGTAATTGTTGAGAGTGCTTGCTTCATTCTTTGTGCTTTTGCTGGTGGGAACTTGGAATGTTGGTGGCTAGAGGTAAGTTGGTGGTTTGGATTAGTGATTTTTGTGTTTTCAAAGACTGATTCTATTCCCTTCCAAATGAGTTTTAATGAAATTTTGCTTGAGGACAAGCAAGAGTTTGAGTATGGGGGAATTTGATGCATGCATTTTATATCATCATTTAGATGTAATTTTTGCACATAATTTACCCTTGTTCATAGCTATTATTATAGATATTAGTATATATTTAGTCAATTTTATAATTTTCACTTTTCTTAGTTTAATTTTTGGAATTTATTTGTTTTGTAGGGAAAATTTGGAGAAATTTGATGTATTTTGATCAGAGTAGCCATTTGGAGGAGATTAGAGTTGAATTGCAAAAATTTTTGAAGTTGAGTAAAAATGGCCGAGAGCGACACAACCTACAGCACAACCGAGTTAGCTTATGTCGCAAGTTGTGTCGATCGTCAGATATTCAGGCCGAGAGCTACACAACCCGTGACACAACCCGCGACATAACCGACCCAGCTTATGTCATTTTTACTGGAAATAGTTGACGTGGCATTTCCGTTACTCCAGCTTTTTACCTCACTTTCTCTGGAACCTTCCCCCTTTTACCCATTCTAGGGCAGTCCCCTCACCTAGATAAAGTCTCATTTTATCATTTTCTTTCCATAGAGAGCAAGGGAGGCATTTTTGGCAAGATTAGAAAGAGAGAAGGAGGGAGCACGTTCTGCATTTTTCCAGCAACAGCAAGGATCACGTTTCTGCACTTTTCTGCAGCAGATCCTTCTGCAATTTCCTGGGTTTTTCTACCCTTTAGCTTACATTTCCATTATTTCTTCATTTATACATTTGGGTTTGTCTTAAAACTATGAATAGTGAGTAGTTGATTGAGATTCTAGAGATGGGTTTGTAAATATTGATTTGTATTGTGGTTTTGAACTGATTTAGCCATTTAAATGGGATTTGTTACATTTTGATTTATTGCTTGTGAGCTTGTTGCCTTGCTTGATGAATGGGCCCTCATTAAGTTAAGTTTTAATCCTTAATAGATGGACTGAAAAGTGAATATTAGGGATAGATAATCTTGCAATAAACTTGGTTTTCTTGGTGTTAGAGATAAGCTAAGAGAATTAAGGGGACTTTCCAAAATCAATTAGAGCATTAATTGGGTTTTTGTTAGGTTTGAAATACCGTGAAAACAGGGTTTGATTTAATGAAAACCAACTTTGAGATGCTTGAAAAAGGTTTCAAAAATTTAAGAATTGATTTCCCTCAAAATTGCAATTCTCATGTGTTTGGCTAAATTAGGGATAAACCACATGCAAACAATATTAAAAAATCCAATCTCTAGAATCACTTTATTTTTTATTGAATTTAGATTTAATTCCTCTCAAATTTCATAAATAGAAATTTCAAATTAATTTTTGGTAATCTAGTTTAATTAATTTTAGTTAATTGTTTGATTTAGTTTTAATTCCTCAAATACCAATTTTAATTCCAAATTTCATTTTACATCTTTAATTTTTGTCATTCTAATTAGCTTATACTTTTATTTCCAATTTAAGCACAATTCCCTGTGGGATCGATATCATTTTTTTTAAAACTATACTACTGTGACCCGTGCACTTGCGGACACACCGTATCACATTTGACAGCATCTCTCCTGTGTTTTGCCGATGTGGGATTTACCTAGGGTGTTACATAGTCAGTGCTTAGATGAAGAATCCAGCGTAGTGGTTAAAGTATCAATGCTTAATTAAAGAGTCAAAAGCAGAAAAGAAGAGCCTATATTCGAACCAGACAAGACAAGTAGAAATTGCTTGAACAATCCAGATTGAGTAGAAGAGAAGTTTGATGAGATGTAGATGTTTGCTTGGTAAGCCGAGCATCTTAGCCAAGCATCAACTCTACCAAGCATCAACAATGATAAGGCCGGATTTTCTGAAGAGAATCTCAGGATATTAACCTAATATCTGATATTCACGTAGATAGTTACAACGGCTACATTTGGTTTATAAATATGGGAAATAACAATTAATCAGGTACGCTTACTCTACCAAAATCTCTATTGAACTTATTGTTGTTCATCTTCATTACTTTTAATTCATATTATTAACTTGAGCATCAGAGTGGTTAGCCAATAGGCCATTGACCTCGTTGCTTTCTTTTGTTTACAAGCTTATATGATATTTAGACTAATCTTCAGAGACTCATAATAACATCATTCATATGAAAAATATTCAACTCAATTCAAAGCCTAAATTAATAGATATTAAAATTTAAACAATAATTATACATTTTTCCAATAAGAAATTTTTTTACTGATCTAAATTAAATTTATACATATGATAGACTTCTTTTTATGTAAATCTCTATTAAAGTGAAATAGGCGTGCGTGAATGTATCTATCCCAAATTAATTTAACTACTTAAAGAAATAATTCGTACCTAAGCTTGCATTTTGTAATTGAGAATCAAATGCAACTCCATCAAACCCACTTCCCCTTTCCCCTTTGTGGGAATTAGTTGTCAGCCTGAGGCAGAGAAGCAATTTGACTACCACTCACCAATTAGTATCAAAATGCTGCTTTTTCATGATCACAAATATACCTAATGGACTATGCACCAATAGGAGAAAGTCTTTTTCACATGCCCAATTAAGGTGAGCTACAAGAGGTTAAATGAAGGAGAAGGAAATCAGAACAAGGCATTGCCATTGCAAGGAAATAAAAATTGCATACAATCCATTAGTGGGTTATGCATTATTTTTTTTTTTTATCTCTCTTGGCTGCAAAAAGGTACACTTCAATGGAAATGTGACCTAGAAAGGCCTCCATAGTCCTGTATAATTGATATTATTCTCTCCTCCTATAGTGGAAAGTCAGCAATCTAATCCATAATCATAACAAAGAATAAGAAACTTATGTGGGGGTTTTTTTGGTTTACTGTGAAGTTTAGATTGGGGGAGGTGTTAACTGCACAGATCTTTGACTCTTAGGACAAGCACAAGGTCATCTAGTACAAGGTGCCCCCCACTTTAATTAATTGTCCTTAATTCCTTTTATCCAAATGGATAGAGAGTTCTGCTTTCTCCCAACATTAGGGGCAGTTTAGAAATTCAAATTGCCCTTAGTCTAGATGCTTCCAAGCTCCAAGCCAGAGTAATAAGATTCTGATTCCACACACCTCCAGTAAAAGAAAAGGCAAGCTTTTCAGAACCCAAAATTAATGTCTGAGTATCACCAATACATTCTCACAGACGTTGACCTCATGTGTCATCCAACATCATAGACAATAACCCATCCTTCAATATCCTAAAATGGATATCCATCGTTACAGAATCCCATGAATTAGAGAGAGACACAAAGTTTTGCTGCCCCAAGTTTTTTATTATGGGCTTTCCTTGTGAAAAAAGGGATATTAAGTTGTGTTGATATGCCCAATCTTTTAAGGCTTAATACCCTAAATGTTTGATTCCTTATTTATTTATTTTTCCATGAAATAATAATAATAAAAAAAGAACCCACTACACAAATCCCATTAACAAGCTAATCAATGCAATGGTTATTGTTTCAACGTCATGGAACACTCGTATTTGGAAAAAAATTAAAAGAATGAAAGTGTAGTAAGTGTTTGTGTCGTTGGCTGCACAGTTATATCATCAGCAGATCCCACTAAAGCCAGTGTTTTAGTCCCTGACACTGTACAAAACAACTTCTATACAGAGCTTAGACTTAGATCCATCATCCATGGATGCTACAGAAATTCCTCCCAGTTTGCTAATGGCAACTGTGTGTATATTCTGGCAAAGAATCTATACACGTGTTTGAACGCATCGAAAGAGAGCTACCACCACTTCTGCTTTAATTTTATGCCATATCAGAGACGTGAATTAAATAGCTACCACCACTACACTATTGCAGCAAGGATAAGAGTGAAAAATGATAAGCGAGGATAAGAGAGAAAAATGATAAGAGAAGGAGAAAATTAATTTTTTATTTTATTAAAAAAAAAAAATAAAAGTCTAATCCCCCGTTTTATAAGAATGAAAAAAAAAAATTATAAGAATTTATTTGGAAAATATTTAAAGAGCACTTTAAATTTATTTTCCACTCAAATTAGATGGAAAAAAATAAAAAATAAAATTAATTTCTATTTTTCTTTTTATACTTTTTTTCCTACAATAATTTTTTTAAATATAATTTTATTTAATCAATATAAGCATAATAATAAAAATATAATAATTTTCTCTCATTTTTCTTTTCATCAAAATATATAAAACAAATAAATCTCTTTATTTTCTTATAAAAAAAAATTATAAGTAAGATTTTATTTTTCTTACAATTCTATTTTTTCTATTTTTTTTTAATTTTTCTGCAAAAAAGGCTCTAGCCTTTGTTCACCGATTACATCATATACAGTATTTTACCATATTAATTAAAGCATTCCGATTATTATTATTATTATTATTATTATTATTATTATTATTATTATTATTATTATTATTATTATTATTATTATTAATAAATATCTTTCACATTATAAAATGAATATTAATTACTCAGCTGGTAAGATTCAGAATAAGTAACCAATGATACCAAAGAACACATTGTGGGTATGCCACGCCTACAAAAGACATAAATTCAAGCAATAATGCTCATCCAGACCTTAATTTGTTATTCAATTTTGCCAAGTATTCAAGAAACAGACCTAAAAAACAGAGAACATCATATATAATTTTCTACAGCACGGCACCTGTTTCATCAGGCGATCAAAGGTAAGCAGTGGCATGGGCAGCTATTGCTTGTGGAAGATGAGTTAGCAATAATGGGCACCCTGCATGGGGCTATCGACTTAAAAACTGATTTTATAGCCAATGCTGTTAAAAGTGCCTTCCCACCCAATTTACCTTTCACTAATCTTCATTTATTTATTTGGAATATTCTCTGAGTGTATGTTTAGTTGGTTACACTAAAGCATAAACTCTTTTAGGTCTCTAGCTACTACGTGGAAAGCAGAATGGACAAAAATAAAATATAATAAAATAGAAGAGAGTTTCATATTTCAACATGCATTTTGCCCTCATTTCGTTTGTGAATCGATAATTTATATAAGAAAAATTATTAGATATTCTCAATTGTTTTTTCACTCATAATTATATAAAATTAACATTTCATTTTTCAAACGAAAATTATTTTTTATGAGTGTAAAAATTATCATCTTTCTCATGAATCATGCCAACATTATGTTTTTAAAGGAATTAATAGCAGAAGAATTAATGAAGTCTACAATTTTGGCCGTAAATAATGTTAAAACAAACATTCAACTTTAATTACAAATAAAAAAAAATAATCACAATTCAACGAATTCAATAATAATAGCTAAAGACACATGTCAAAATTAAATCATAATTCGAGTTTATAAAAGGTAGATTCAAAATTTAAGTAACATAAATTATAAATAACTTCAAGAATCTTTTTATTATATATGTATAATTTGTTGCACATTCTGTGCTTTACAACAGCTAGCTAGATTCAGAATCTAGTCTAAAGCCTAAACATAATTATTTCTTTTAAGCCTCCATCACTGTTTAATTGTCCTCAAATATGGTGGGAGCTTAAAGCTAGCTTTCTGGAACACTTGAAGACAAAAACCCTAGACGTGCATATCGGGTGATTTAATAAAATACCAACTTTACCTAAAAACAGAATCAAGATGCGATGATAATTAATTAAAAATTACTAATTAATATTAGATAAAATTAATATCATGGATGGGCTTGCTAATATGATGGTGAGTGCTAATGTGGGCAAACATCCTTTTGATGTTTCTTATACCCTGTTCAACAATATTAACTATTGACTGTTTTATTAGTCATTAACTATTTTATTAATCGATAGTTGTTTACATATTAGTTGTTAATAATTAAATATTTATATAGTGATTTAAAGTAAAATATTTATTAAAAATAATTATTAGATTATCTGTTATTTAAAAATAGTGGTAACATCTTATTAATCTTAATCAAAATACTCTCTCAATCTTAACATTAATAAGATATAATCTGAAATCCCTTAATTTTTAAAATTTCAATTCTTAATTATTAGATTCAGCTAATTAAGAAGCCAAATGTTACCTCCCAAGAGCTTTATACGATTCCGTATTGATGGTTTCACAACACAATATTGTCACTAACATTACATTAATTAGGCCGATTGATGTCTGCTCGTTTGACTTGGCAAGAAAACATTGCAGCTTTATATATATATATATATATATATATATATATATATATATATATATATTAATGAAGTCCACTTGAGGGATGCTACATTATTTGCTTCCACTCTTAAAATTAACAAATAATTATTAAATCCCTTTCCTGTGAGCTAGGGTTTATTATTATACTTGTAATAATAAAGATAAAATTAAAAAAAAATAATAAATCTTAATCTTTTCAACATAGACAAAATAACTTTTAAAAAATGATAAATAAAAATTGTAACACCCCTGATTTTTTTTATATATTATTATTGGGCTTCGTGTAGGTATCCTCAATTCGCGGAAATTCGACAGTTGTCCGGATCTGTGAATTTCCGGCCAGACAGACCAGCTACCGGAAAAGTCTCCGAATTGGATCGAGGTTTTGGCTACCCCACCATTGTCATGCATCCCGAGCGCGTTCCCGAAGTCGGAATCGGCAAAGGTAAACCCGAACCTTGCTTTTTCGTAATTTTCTAGTGCTTAAATCCATAAAATATTCGTGGTAGCTTAGAAAATTACGATTCTTTTTGCAATAGCTTAGTGATGTTGCTAAGGACCGCGGGGCAAAGTTTTAGAATTTTTAGAACTTATTTGGGCAGTTTTTGCAAAAATGGTTAATTATAAGGACTAAATTGAAATTTTATATATTGTAACGGATGATTGATTTGATGGGCCCAGGAGGGGCTGTGTGATGTGATTGAGTTGTGGATATATGGATTGTGAGTATAGAAGTGTGTTTTGAGCCCTTTTGCAGGTTGGGTAGGTCCTAGGTATAGGGGAGACTCTGCCGGATTTTCGGCACGACTTAGGACGTATTGGTCTTTTTCTTTGTTTGTATTGAGTTAGATTTATTAAATGATTGTAATAAAATTGTCAGGTGAGCCTGGACAGCTTTCTTCCTCCGCCCAGCCGCCACAGTGATTGTCGTCAAGTCTGTGAGTAGAATATTAATTTTAATTGTAATTTCGATATTATTATATGTTCAAGCATGCCCATGCATCACTCATATGCATATATTTATGTAGTTAAACTCTAGGCACGATTTATGTTGCATTCATAACTGTTGATGTGCCATGGATGTTGTTGTGGTAATTTGAAGCAGTTGGCGTGCGTGTGATGTGGTGTGGACTATGGATAGGACGGGGTAGTCACGGCTTGAGTAATTCGCTGGGACCCGATCCTTCGAGGGGTAGTCACGGCTTGAGTAATTCGCTGGGACCCTCGATTTGGTTATTAAGTGGAAGTCCGAGCTTGAGTAATTGGCACCGAGTTGGATTTAAGAGAGTCAGATAGGGATCACCCCATATGTTATGATTGATACTACAGGGTGTGTGAGTGCTCCAAATTACCTTTTTGATGCTATGATGTGAATTTATTGCTGATGTTGCACTTCATTCCACAGGTTGCATTAGTTTTAGATAGTTATAGAGATTATGGTTAAAATTGATATTTTACTCTCTGAGTCGAACGCTCACTCCTGTTCAAAAATTTTTACAGGCCACAGGAGGATATTTTGTTCTGGGTTAACCTGCCTTTTTACCTCGCAGGTTGTTTATCAATATTGTGTAATTTTAATTACTCCTAGAATTTTCGCATGTGTTAGCAGTAATTATTTGAAATTGGTCTGTAATATTATATTCATGTTGGACCTGTAAACTTAATATTTTAAGTCTGTTTGATAGATTGGATGAGGGAGCTGAGCTCCCATTTATTATTATGTTGATGAGTATGTGGAGGGTGAGCTGAGCTCCCCAATGGATTGTTTATTGTGTTTACAGGTCGGGTGAGTCGAAAACTCCCCGTTGGAAAGTCCATTTTATGGCCGGACTCTGTCCGTTTGTTTTCTTGATATTGGGCCCAAATGGGCCTTAGAGTTGGGTTAATGAATAGTTAAGGCTTACTACGGGCCTCGGGGGCTTTAGGCTGGCCCAGGTCCTAGTGCCGGTCCGGCCCATAGGTTGGGTCGTGACAAATGTGGTATCAGAGCTTAGGCTCCAGATTCATAGGGAAAAATTATCTAAGTGTTGGGAAGAGTCTACTAGGAGTCACATGCGGAGTATAGGATTTTGTTTCGTCTTTTCCTGTAATTCTTTGTTTCTAGATTCTACGTTATAACTCGGGAAATATAAGATTACCTCAGTTAGTGTCTTGATTTTCGTGGAGTACACAGAAATGTGAAATAGAGTTAGTAGACATGTGAGGTCTATCATGAGGATACGTACTCCAAGAAATGTTATATTTTTGTCTGTATGGGTTTAAATGGTGTGCCCATTTCGTGTAAGACATGAGTACATAAAAGTGAGTCTTAAAAGTACAGTTGCCCTAGATAAGGATGAGGATACCACTACTGGCAGTCATCAGTAGATAACCCAGTCAGAATAAGTTTGTGATAATAGAAGATTTAGGAGAGATAAGAAATTAGGAGACCTAGTCTGTCAGGACGTATCGTAGTAACTATACAATGTTCTCGATGTCTGCTCTGTAGTCGCAGACATGACCGACATGAGATTATTGTGTAGAGTGCGTACTTCCTGTAGTGCTTATGATGAGGATGTTGCAGTCTACTGCTTTGGTACAAGAATACCGCACGAGTTTTATATCTGCAGAGGAGTTGGGAACTCTGGTTAAGAGCCTAGAGCTAGAATATCGAAGGTCACAGTTGGGTGGTAACTAGAGTCGGTGACTCGATTACCCTAGCATGAGCTAGAGTTACTGATGAAGAGTTGCCATCGGACTGCAGGTTTCGGACTAGTTGCAAAGTAAAGGTGACACCTATAGAGTGAGAATAGTATACTTTGTGTGTATCAGTATGGAATAAAGTACAACCCTACTACCTAGGGAAGGTCGAAACTATGAATTGATGATTTACGGAGCTATGATATAATAAATGAGACATTAATTTGACATGGTTTTGGGCAAGGTGGTAAATGTAGTACCTTTGTTGCAGCAAGTTATGGTATAGTCCTATCTTTTCAGAAGGGATCGAAAGTTATTACTAATAATGGTGACCAATAAAATAGTGTCCCAGATGGGACTGTAGAGTGTGGTAGACAGTAGTTGGCTCGGGTATCCTGGAGAGGATACAAGTTCCATTATAGGAATCATATATAATCAGATCATGATGGATGTAAATCCTTTGAATTGGATGACAGGTTTGAGTGCCCGGAACCTTAAGTTTTGGCTAATTGAGTAAACATGGATAATAATAATAATAACAAATAAATAAAATTACTACAGAATCAGTTCTTGAGGTGGTAAGGGTATTATGTAAGCTAAAGGATAAGAATAGAGATCATACAATAAAAGTATGACTGTAATTTGCTGAGTTCCTTTCTAATTTCAAATTATTCAAAACAATAGTATAATCTAATTATAATAGTGTTAAGAGTAATAAATTAGCGAAAATAAATCACAGAAGGCTAATGGATAAAGAAAGTGCAGAATGAAAGTTTGGACAATTGATTGCAGATGCAATATAATCTAAATGCTAGTGGAAGTACTAGCTAGAGTGGTCAAAGGACCAAATCTGAGTAGCACAGACATATGATAACGCGATAGAGACTCTGAAAGATATAGTTAGCAAGTACATCTATTATGTTATGAAGAAGAATGGAACCGTGGATAGAATAGTCAAGTTCTATTTTGGGTAAGACAAAGGAAATAAATGAAAGGACAACCTAAAGAGCGCATAATAAAAGGAACAAAGTTAAGATATAGGATAGGCTAAGTGTTATTCTTGGCAAGGAGAATGACAAGGATGGAAAATCCAAAATGGGACCACATTAGTGAGAAAAGTGATGGAGGTATGGAATACAATAATAATGAGTAAATGTTATAAGGTGTGCGATGGTATTGCGGACTACCTAAATAGGTAGAGAAAGAGAAGTTAGTAAGCAGTAAGTTGAATAAAAGTCAGTCTAAGGGATCAAATAGGTATGATGAGAGGAAAAGAATGATAGATAATGACACATAGGTTTTAGGTTAGACTTTTGAGATAGTGAGAAGGTAGTTAGAGGTTCGTTATGAATGTCAGGCAAACATTTTTAGTGTGATCAACAGAATCACTTTGCAGTGAAGCAATAACGACAGAGCAACAGTAGGGGTAGAATAAAAAGTGACAAGTATGGATGGTTATAAATCACTAGAAAGTTCAAGGATCAAATTAATGACCCTAGATAAGGGTGGAATTAGTGTTGGAAGAATTTATTAGTGAGAAAAATCTTTCAGGAATCAACAAAAGTTAAGGGCACAATAAAAACGATGATAGATATGAATCATAGGTCGAGTATAAGTAAAGTTAATAAATTATAAAATATTATGTCAAGAAGGAAAATGGTACGGTAAAGGGTTCATGCAGATGATACCTTATAGGTAGAGCATAATTGTGCTAGGAGATGATGAAATTTGGAGAGAAAGACCAAGAAACTTAGGTGAAAAGTTATAATATGATAATCGGGTGTAGTTGAATATAAGAGGATATTTTCTTTCTTTTCAAGTTTAGCTTGTGCTTTTGGTTCTAGAAGGTTATATAAGGAACAGAAACTGAGTCAAGGAGACCTAGTTATTGAGAGTTTGGTAGGCACAAATTCATACATAATTTCCTGATATGAGAATGACAGTAAGTGCATACCTAGTATTAAGTATGAAAGGACGAACAGAGTAATGACATGAGTCAAAAGGAGTTAGCTACCAAGGCTTGCCACCGTTTTAAACTATGAGCTGGAGGAAGTACTATTTATGGTTGAGATTCAATAGATGAAATTGTTGCTGATGGGTAATTTGAGGTTGAAGTTTAGAAAGCTATGGGCAGTATATATGATTATATTAAGGAGAATGAACACGTGAAGTATCTTGTTTGGAATTAAGGCATGACACATATTTCCTACAGCCGTGTTAGTTCAGATGGAACTTATAGTTTATGGGGCTCATATTCATCCAGGATAAGCAATTTCCTACTAAGGCTGATAGGGAATGATAATGTTCTGATAGTTAAGTTGGAAAAAAGGGGATACAAGAAAAAAAAAATTTCTATGGGTAATTATAAGTGTTACATAAGGTGAAGAATGTGCTGGTAGGAGTAAATCATAGGGTTAGAATTCTCGAAGTAATGAAACTAGTAATCAAGATAAGACTAAGAAATAAAAAGAAAGTTAAAGTTGATGATGGGATAGACATCTTTGAAGGAAAAGGTGTAAGGATGAGATAGGACTAAAATTAAGGAATAAGTACAGCAGGTTGAAAAGATACCAACAATACCAAAAATAGGAAAAGGGAAGTGGATAAGATCCAAAGGACAGGAAGAGAGCTCGATAGAGTCGCTTATAATGATGAGGATAAGGAGTGTCTAACCATCGCCTGTGTTAACACTACCTATGAGCGGTGAAGGATACACCGTGTACTGTGACGCCTTCAGAGTTGGCCTAGGGTGTGTTTTGATGCGGAATGGAAAAGTAGTGGCTTATGCTTCAAGGCAGCTGAAGAGGCATGAGCAGAACTATCCCACCCATGATTTGGAAATAGCGGCTGTAGTCTTTGCACTAAAAATCTGGAGACACTACCTATATGGTGAAGTGTGCGGGATATACACCGACTATAAGAGTTTGAAGTACATCTTCCAACAGAGGGATTTAAACTTGAGACAGAGGAGATGGATGGAGCTTCTGGAAGACTATGATTGCACCATCCAGTACCACCCTGGGAAGGCCAATGTAGTAGCAGATGCTTTAAGCAGAAAATTTTCTGGCAGTTTGGCGCACATTTCAGCAGAGAAGAGACTGTTGATTCAGGAGGTACATGAGTTGATAGATCAAGGTTTAATCCTAGATCTTTCAGATGAGGGATACGTTGGCTCACTTTTCAGTGAGGCTAGACTTGAGGGACAGAGTTAGAGTTTCCCAGCACAGAGACCAACAATTGATGAAGATTATAGAAAGAGTACAGCAAGGTGAAGGTGGTGAGTTCGGATTTGCCAATGATGGTGCCCTAGTGCAAGGTTCTAGGATATGTGTGCCCGATGTGGACAACCTCAGGAATGAAATCATGCGAGAGGCACACTACACACTGTACAGTGTCCACCCAGGTTCCACCAAGATGTACCATGATGTGAAAGATAGCTATTGGTGGAATGGCATGAAGAGAGACATAGCAGACTTTGTGTCGAAGTGCTTAACTTGTCAGAAGGTGAAGTTTGAACACTAGAGACCGTCAGGGAAGTTGCAAGAGCTCCCTATCCCAGAATGGAAGTGGAAAATGATCACTATGGATTTTGTGACTGGGTTGCCTCGTACCACGCGAGGATATGATTCGATATGGGTAATTGTAGACCGCTTGACCAAATCAGCTCACTTCTTACTCAGAAGACTACATACTGTGGCACAAGTATGTCCGGCTCTACATTCGAGAAATAGTCGATTGCATGGAGTTCCGCCCATAATATCCGACAGAGGGCCCCGATTCACTTCTCGCTTTGGAGAAAGTTGCAGGAGGCACTTGGCACACAGATTGAACTTTAGTACGGCTTTCCACCCTCGCATGCATTGACAGTCCGAAAGGACAATATAAACACTGGAAGACATGCTTCGCATGAGTGTTTTGGATTTTGGAGGTCAATGGGATGATCAGCTAGCTTTGGTGGAGTTTGCCTACAACAACAGTTATCACTCCAGCATAGGAATGGCGCCCTATGAGGCACTATATGGAAGAAAGTGTAGGTCTCCTCTGTGTTGGACGGAAATGGGGGAAGCGAAGGTGCATGATGTAGACCTAGTGCAGTACACTTCAGAGATAGTTCCTTTAATCAGGGAACAGCTTTTCAAGATGGCGTAAGAGTTATGCAGACCCCAGACGGAGGGATGTGGAGTTTGCAGTGGGCGACTATGTATTCCTGAAGATTTCTCCAATGAAGGGAGTCATGAGATTTGGAAAGAAGGGCAAGTTGGCACCTCGGTATATTGGACCTTTTGAGGTTACTGATAAAGTTGGAGCAGTTGCCTACCGGTTGGAGCTACCACCCAACCTTTCTCACGTTCATCCCGTGTTTCACATCTCCATGCTTAGGAAATACATTCTCGATCCTTCTCATGTACTACAGTCGGATGTAATAGAACTAAAGGAGAACTTGACATTTGAGGAGCAACCTGTAGCCATAGTAGACTACCAAGTGAGACAGCTAAGATCAAAACAGATCCCTATAGTTAAGGTTTTGTGGAGGAGCCAGTCAGTGGAAGAGTGCACCTGGGAGTCAGAACGGGACATGCGTAGCAAGTACCCTTATCTGTTCAATGTGTAATCATGTACTTTATTCTGCCTTGTGTAAAATTCGAGGACGAATTTTCTGTAAGGGGGGAAGAATGTAACACCCCTGATTTTTTTTATATATTATTATTGGGCTTCGTGTAGGTATCCTCAATTCGCGGAAATTCGACAGTTGTCCGGATCTGTGAATTTCCGGCCGCATGCACTCACCTACCGGAAAAGTCTCCAATTGGACCGAGGTTTTGGCTACCCCCCCATTGTCATGCATCCCGAGCGCTTCCAAGTCGGAATCTGAAAAGGTAAACCCGAACCTTGCTTTTTCGTAATTTTCTAGTGCTTAAATCCATAAAATATTCGTGGTAGCTTAGAAAATTACGATTCTTTTTGCAATAGCTTAGTGATGTTGCTAAGGACCGCGGGGCAAAGTTTTAGAATTTTTAGAACTTATTTGGGCAGTTTTTGCAAAAATGGTTAATTATAAGGACTAAATTGAAATTTTATATATTGTAACGGATGATTGATTTGATGGGCCCAGGAGGGGCTGTGTGATGTGATTGAGTTGTGGATATATGGATTGTGAGTATAGAAGTGTGTTTTGAGCCCTTTTGCAGGTTGGGTAGGTCCTAGGTATAGGGGAGACTCTGCCGGATTTTCGGCACGACTTAGGACGTATTGGTCTTTTTCTTTGTTTGTATTGAGTTAGATTTATTAAATGATTGTAATAAAATTGTCAGGTGAGCCTGGACAGCTTTCTTCCTCCGCCCAGCCGCCACAGTGATTGTCGTCAAGTCTGTGAGTAGAATATTAATTTTAATTGTAATTTCGATATTATTATATGTTCAAGCATGCCCATGCATCACTTATATGCATATATTTATGTAGTTAAACTCTAGGCACGATTTATGTTGCATTCATAACTGTTGATGTGCCATGGATGTTGTTGTGGTAATTTGGAGCAGTCTGCGAGCGAAGGCGTGCGTGTGATGTGGTGAGGACTATGGATATGACGGGATAGTCACGGCTTGAGTAATTGGGACTGATCCTTCGAGGGTAGTCACGGCTTGAGTAATTCTGGGACCCTCGATTTGGTTATTAAGTGGAAGTCCGAGCTTGAGTAATTCATCGCACCAAGGTTGGATTTAAGAGAGTCAGATAGGGGATCAGCTCCCATATGTTATGATTGATACTACAGGGTGTGTGAGTGCTCCAAATTACCTTTTTGATGCTATGATGTGAATTTATTGCTGATGTTGCACCTCATTCCACAGGTTGCATTAGTTTTAGATAGTTATAGAGATTATGGTTAAAATTGATATTTTACTCTCTGAGTCGAACGCTCACTCCTGTTCAAAAATTTTTACAGGCCACAGGAGGATATTTTGTTCTGGGTTAACCTGCCTTTTTACCTCGCAGGTTGTTTATCAATATTGTGTAATTTTAATTACTCCTAGAATTTCCGCATGTGTTAGCAGTAATTATTTGAAATTGGTCTGTAATATTATATTCATGTTGGACCTGTAAACTTAATATTTTAAGTCTGTTTGATGGATTGGATGAGGGAGCTGAGCTCCCATTTATTATTATGTTGATGAGTATGTGGAGGGTGAGCTGAGCTCCCCAATGGATTGTTTATTGTGTTTACAGGTCGGGTGAGTCGAAAACTCCCCGTTGGAAAGTCCATTTTATGGCCGGACTCTGTCCGTTTGTTTTCTTGATATTGGGCCCAAATGGGCCTTAGAGTTGGGTTAATGAATAGTTAAGGCTTACTACGGGCCTCGGGGGCTTTAGGCTGGCCCAGGTCCTAGTGCCGGTCCGGCCCATAGGTTGGGTCGTGACAAAAATAGATGGAGATAGTATATCAATTTATTGCAATGAATTTTAATTGAATAATATTAAAGTTATTAATTTTTAAAATTTTGAAATGTCAAATTTAAATCTTAATAAAAGTTAATTATAAAAAAATAAAATAAAATAACTTATTCTTTATTATTGTTAATGCATAACGAATAGAAAGTATTCAAGTCAGAATTTTTCTTATCTAAACCTAATTTACTATAAATTTAAGATTCATAAAATATATAATATTTATATAAATAGACTATCAACTAAGCTTTCCGGCAGCTATCACCTAAATTTACTGGTACATGTACCTTAAATTAAAAAGTTTTTGCAATATAATCTTTTAAATACTAGATTGATTATACTTTATCAACCAGTATCCAACTATATATTATAAAAAAATATTGCCAATAAATTGCTTATAAATTGAAGCATAAAAACCATAAATTTTAAACATGTTGAAGATAAAAATAAAAAGGAAAAAAATATATTTAAAAAAATGTAAATTTTAATATTAAAAAGTAACAATATAACTATTTATGAAATAATAATGCCTAAAATTGTGAAATATTTGAATCTCAATTAAAATGATTAAATTCTATTCTAGTTAGCTATTTAAAATTACAAATCTTAAACTATAAATCATAGTTAGAAATTATAGGAATTGAGATTTAAGAACTATAAATCATATCAATTTTTTAAAAAATGTGTATTTATATTATGTTAACTTTATATATAATATTTAAAAAAGATGTGGGGCGAAGGCTTACTTAAATGCTTAGTCTTTTTCTATTTCTTTTAATTATAATATATTAATTTAAAAAAAAAATTGGGAGGACTAGAGCCTTCTGAGGTATCTGCTTGGTTCGCCTCTGTCTATATGTACAAGTTACCAAATTAGATATTTGATTCTTTACAAGACAATCATACTACACATGATCTTGTTGCTAAGAAATCAATGAGTCACTAAAATGATGGCCTACAAAAACACATTTAAACATCTCTGTAAATACGTTTCAGTGAATAAAGTTATTGAAAATGTGAGTTGTTGATAAAAAATTAATAAATCATTAAAATAACTGTCTTTAAAAGAAAACTTAAATATTTCAGTCAATACGTGTATATAAATAAAATTGTTGAAACTGTGATAATATCACTTTTTTTAAAAAAAATTTAAGAAGGTATAACATACCACTCGCCATTAGTTGTTGATTGACAGTCAATACTTGGTATAAAGACTTACACTTTTCAAAATAAATACTAAAGTTTGAAACATAATATTCTATCATAAAATTTAATATTTTCTACTATAATATTTGTAAAAACTAATTTAATTTGGATATTATATTATTGTAAATATTAAAAAAATAAACAATATAGTATCACAAATCAATTTTTATGCATTAAATTTATTTCTTTATTTAATCAAACCAAACTCTATCATCAAACTACAAATATTTTCATGATTTTAATATATATATATATATATATATATATATATATATATATATATATACACACACTAGCATACTTTTAAAATCTTGAAATATAATTTTTAATCAAATTTAAATATAACATCATACCATTAAGAGATTTTTTTTTAAAAAAAAAAGCCCTTGTATTTTAATCTTAAAAATAAAATATTTTAATAATAATGTAGCATCATTATTTCCTCATTTATTAATAGAGAATGAAATTAAATACTTACATGTACTAAATATTCAATCTTATTTAATTAGACATGATTTCAAATATTTGAATTATTAAATTCATATCTCAATAAAATTTGATCGAATGAAATACCTAAAAATATTCACCGATTGCCATCTCATCTACATCCTACAATAATTTCATAAATGGTATCATTAAAAAAGAAAATAGATTACGCCATGCAATTATCAAAAACCAAATCACCCATAACAATTGAATTTACAAATAACTCATCAAAAATCCTAGTTGAAGATTCATGCATTGTGCAAGGGGGTTCAATTCCCTTGATACGTGGTCAACAAGTGGAGTGCACAACCCGTCATGGGGGATGGGCGAGTTTTCTTGCAGTAAGCGTTGTGCTAAATCTAGGAGTGCGATGGAACATTGGTTAAGCATGAAAAATTTCTTAGCGTGTGGGAAGATAAATAATCACAATTCAACGAAATCAATAATAATAGCTAAAGACACATGTCGAAATTAAATCATAATTCAAATTTATAAAAGATATATTCAAAATTTAAGTAACATAAATTATAAATAACTTCAAGAATCATTTTATTATATATGTATAATTTGTTGCGCATTCTGTGGTTTACAACAGCTAGCTAGATTCAGAATCTACTCTAAAGCCTAAACATAATTATTTCTTTTGAGCCTTCATCACTATTTAATTGTCCCCAAATATGGTGGGAGCTTAAAGCTAGCTTTCTGGAACACTTGAAGACAAAAACCCTAGACGTGCATATCGGGTGATTTAATAAAATACCAACTTTACCTAAAAACAGAATCAAGATGCGATGATAATTAATTAAAATTTACTAATTAATATTAGATAAAAATTAATATCATGGATGGGCTTGCTAATATGATGGTGAGAGCTAATGTGGGCAAACATCCTTTTGATGTTTTTTAGACCCTGTTCAACAATATTAACCATTGACTATTTTATTAGTTATCAATTATTTTATTAATTGATAGTTATTTACTTATTAGTTATTAATGATTAAGTATTTATATAGTGATTTAAAGTAAAATATTTATTAAAAGTAATTATTAGATTATCTGTTATTTAAAAATAATGGTAATATCTTATTAATCTTAATCAAAACACTCTCTCAACATTAACATTAATCAGATATAATATGAAATCCCTTAATTTTTAAAATTTCAATTCTTAATTATTAGATTCATCTAATTAAGAAGCCAAATGTTACCTCCCGAGAGCTTTATACGATTCCGTATTGATGGTTTCACAACACAATATTGTCACTAACATTATATTAATTAGGCCGATTGATGTCTGCTCGTTTGACTTGGTAAGAAAATATTGCAGCTTTATATATATATATATATATATATATATATATATATATATATATATATATATATATATATATATATATATATATATATATGAAGTCCACTTGAGGGATACTACATTATTTGCTTAGTCATCTTCCACTCTTAAAATTAACAAATAATTATTAAATCCATTCCCTGTGAGCTAGGGTTTATTATTATACTTGTAATAATAAAGATAAAATTAAAAAAAATACATCTTAATCTTTTCAACGTAGACAAAATAACTTTTAAAAAATGATAAATAAAAAAATATATGGATATAGTATATCAATTTATTGCAATGAATTTTAATTCAATAATAGTAAAGTCATTAATTTTTAAAATTTTGAAATATCAAATTTAAATCTTAATAAAAGTTAATTATAAAAAAATAAAATAAAATAACTTATTCTTTATTATTGTTAATGCATTATTGTTAAATATATGAGTATCACATATTTATATTTTCATGCATTTTGGCAGATAAAGCACTTAAATTCAAGCTGTTCCTCCTTAATTATTTGTAAATGAAAAAATATAGAATCAAAATACATGTATATTCCTCGAAAACTAATTTCCATGGTGAAAAGTTTTATCATTGATTCCCTTCAATTTGTAAAATCTAAAATCAACATTTTCTCAATATAAATGTTTATAAATTACACACTTAATTTTTTTTTTCTTTGATTAATGGGATTTTGATATCATCCACCTCTTGAAAGTACCGTACACAATATCGTGTGTGCTGAGAATGCTGGAAAGTAGAGGAGATATATATATATATATATATATATATATATATATATATATATATATTAAAATTCAAATGAAATTAGTAATAAATAATAATGAAAAAATTAATCAAATTAAAAATAAAAGAGTTAGGAGGGGCTATGCCCGCAAAATCCCTCAACGACTGTTTAACCAATTTATAATATGTAACTGTTAAGTCTTGCATTGATTATTAAAAAAAAAATTCTTCTATAATGATTTAGGGTTTATAATATTTTATAAAATATTTTTGTAGGTGAAATTAGATTCAATATTTTAAAATTAATTTCAATCATAATATTAAATCACTCATAATATTCAGTCTCAGTCTCACAAACTTTATATTTCGAATATTTAATTTTCAAATATGAGATGATGTGTTAAATTTTATATATATAATTTGCTCATTCAGAACAGGTAATTAAATTTACCATTTATTATATATTTATGTTAAATATATGTAAATATAACAACATAATCTATCATCAAATTAGATGGAAGTCATGTCAACATTAAGTTTTGAATCGTAGGTGCAGGAAAACCTACTTAAAGATTGCAGAAATTTTCCCACCCATATATTGGCATAGAAAATCCAACTGTACTATCTTATCTTATTATACAACTCATGCACACAGCAGCATACTCTATATATCTGCCGTATTACAATTTTCAATACTCACTTCCTAATTCCTATATATATACACTTTGGATTATCTATTAATTAAGTTGATATATAGAAAGAATTACTAAGAGAGAATTTCTTTGATATTTTGAAATTCGTAAATGAAAAAATAAAGAATTTTGTAGGGAATTCCACACTGAAAATGTATGAGATTGAAAAGTAAAATATAAATAATTAGATTATATCATTAAATTAGTTAATTATTTTGATATGGAAAGTAATTCAATTACTTATATAAATTAATAAAAAAATAATTAATATTAGAGTTATTTTTAATTTAATATGATAAAAAAATGGAAAATAATACCCAACGTTCTTTTATTTGTTTTACAAATTTATATGAATAATATTTTAGCAAAAGTGAGTTTTATTCGTTTGAAAAGATAGTCCAATGTTAACAAAAAAATAACAAAAAGATTATACATTGTTAACAAGCAACCTCACTTTATATTTCTCCTCACGTCTCTCTCTCTCTCTCTCAATATCAGATATATAAACCTCTCTAATCCCTCTCATACTTCAAATAATCTCCTTGCTTTCTTTTTCTTTCTCTCTCTCTCTGTCTCCCTCCTTACTTGCTTTAATTCCTTACAGAGAGAGAATAGAAGAAAATGGTGAAGTTCTCAAAGGAGCTTGAAGCTCAACTTATCCCAGAATGGAAGGAAGCCTTCGTTAACTATTGGCAACTTAAGAAACAGATAAAGAAGATCAAACTCTCAAGAAAACCAAAACAAACACAAGAAGTACTTAACCATGACTTTGGTCTCTCCATTTTCGACCCCATTCGATTTTTCGCTGGCAAATTCTCCAACAATTTCTTCCGTTCCGATACCAAAACTGAGATCATTAAGGTAAACTACCTACACATTTCATCTCATCTTTATTTGCGTTTTCTTCATTCTATCTATAACTTGATAAAAGTTTGGCTTTTGACACCGAGAAATCGGAGTACTCTTTTGGGCCAATAGCAAGAGAGCAAAGTGGCATCATTTCCAGGCGAAAAATATCAATGAAACGAACTATCGGAGTTGTTAAAAGAAAACATAAGAGAACCTTAAAAAAATTTACCAGGATTTTCCGATATCTGAATGTATCCGCCGATATCCCTGGCTCTTTCGCTTTTGATGTCCTCAAGTTTCGGTGTCCGGTCTGCGCTGACGTGCCACCTCACCTTCATTTTTCTTTACAAAACTTTTGAGGTGCTGCTTCATAGCTTCTATCTTCACTGTTCTACTTTACTCCCAAGAATTTAATTTTCCACCATTGATTAAAAAGGGTCCCACATCTTTTATTTAATCTATCACCGTCCGTTCCTTTGAAGTGACTTCCAACGTTAGAACATAATCTTAAACATTTCCAATATATAGGTAAATAATGATTTTTGTAATAAGCTATTAAAAATCTGAAAAGTGATTATTATAATTAGTTAATTCTGTGAAGTGAAGGATCGTTGTTATTATTTTTGTTTAAAAATCTGTCACGAAATCAAGGAAACGGTTATGTATGGAAGCCCAAAATCACGAAAGTATCGTGAATATAACAGAGGTCAGGGGAAAAACAAAGGGAGCATGCCTTATAAAGATCCATGAAGAAGACAAGGGAGATATATAGAAGAGAGGCTGTAAAGTTACGTTGTTTCATATATATATATAACAAGCATCCATTTTTATTATTTATTTTTGTTACAGGTGAGAAGCAAAACCATGGAGGATGGTCATCTTCGTCAAGAAATCTACCAAACTGAGCTTCTTCAGTTGTTCTCTGAAGAAGATGAGGTATAATTAATTAACTAATTGATATGACCCTTGTTATACATATTTTTGTTTTTATTTTAATGAAAATTTATGGTTAGGTGAGAGTGTTTTTTGAGAGATTAGATGAAGAACTGAACAAAGTGAACCAGTTTTACAAGGCTAGAGAAAGTGAGTTGCTCGAGAGAGGTGAGCTTCTTCATAAGCAGCTACAGATTTTGTTGGATCTCAAGCAAATTCTTAACAACCGCCGCCGGAAGCCCAATGCCGCCGGAATTTTCAATGCTCCTTCATGGTCTCCTTCCCCCAGGAATTCCAATTATTCTGGTAAACCTTTTTTTCTCTCTTTATCATTATCATGGAACACATAATATAGCATGATATTGATGTATGTGTGCCTATATGATTGAAGCAACCACGTTGGCTTTTTGGTCAGTTAGAGATAGTATTGAGGGTAATATGGTCTTTTTCATTTTAAATAAAATATTTTACCTGATTGGTTATGGGGTTTAATTATTTTTTTATTTTTAGAAATAACATGATCTGTTTTGATTCTATTTTGTTTTTGTGCTGGGTCATTATGATGAGCAAAAGCATCTGTACCACAACAAATATGTTACCAGAAGTGGAAAGAATTAAAGACAGTGGACTCATTGATCATCATAATTCATACCTAAGGCAAATGAAATTTCAATTTTAATATATAGCGTCCATTTATTTTACCAAAAATAATTTATATATTAAAAAAATATTTTTTATTAAAATTATTTTTAAGAAAGTATTTTAAAATATTTTTTATTATTTAATTATTAAATTAATAATATATATGCTTTATATTTTAATAAAGTTGTCAAAGTTTAAAAATTAATATCTTAGTTTAAATAAAAATAATTTTTTTCTTAAAAATAACTTAATTTTTTATTGAATTAAGAAAATATATTTTTTAACATATTTATGAGTGTCTTAAAAGCTAGAAAATATAAAAATTTTCAAAATAAATGGAACTTTAATGTTAAAAATATTTATTTTTATCTATTTAAAATAAAAATTCAAATTCTTAAAAATTATTATTATTATTTGCTTTGATTATGTCACTTTCGAAAAAGAGAAATTCGCCTTAATGCCAAAGCTTCACAAATCCAAATTTCTTGCACCTTTACACACAATCGTCTCTTTGTTTCAACCTTCCCATAGAAAGAGACACCCAACAAATCTATTAATTAGTTTTGTATCTGAGAATTGTATTTCGTGAACCTTTTGCTTTGGTTAATGGGTCATGGTTTTTCTTTCTTGATATATTCTTAATAAAGAATTTTTACTTAAAAAAAAAAATCTATTAATTATTATATTGATTTAATTGAATATTTGTCTCATAATATTAGAAAAAAAATTAAGAAATTTATTTATATTTTCATATCTAATTATAATAATTAATTTATGCAGAGACCACAAATGAATCAAACGATAACTCTGGAGAATCTTCAGAAGCTGATGAAGTAATCGCAGCACTAGAGAAAAATGGTGTAAATTTTATCAATTCAGCGACCAGGTCGAAAACGAAGAAAGGGAAGCCTAAAATGGCCCTGAGAATAGACACTCCAGCTACCACACCAACAAGAGCAATCTCAGCTATTACGTCAATGCTGTGGGAAGATTTGGTTAACAATCCTAAGAAGGAAGCAGGTCCTGGGGATTTCATTAACAAGAAGAAGATCCAGTGTGCTGAGAAGATGATTAGAGGAGCATTTGTGGAGCTTTATCGAGGCCTTGGCCTCCTAAAAACTTACAGGTTTTAACATGCTTCTTAATTGATCTTGAATTTGCCATGATTATTCCTTTCAAAGTCTCTAATTAATTATTCTTGTTTTAGCTTATAATATATATAGTTTATATATGAAATTGGTAATGAATACGACAATTACAAGATATGATCTGCATGGCACTCATCAAATATTCCACGTAAGGCTCCCAATATTTATTGAAGACTTGTGCCTATAGCTATGCCGTTTTGGCAAAGGAACCCAAGCCTAATATTCCAGAAATTATTTGTTGAATTTTATGCCATCAGTTCACACCTCGTTTATTGTTGATTAATTTCTATTCAAATAATTTCTTGGTTATTTTAAATTTCCATTTATATATTCAATTAACCTTTTTTTTTTGAAAAAAAAAACCTTTTATTTTATTATTAATTAAATTAAGGTATTTGGCACAAAACTTTAACCCTAATCGATATTTAGTTTTAAGTTAGTGGGGTTTTTCCTCTATTGAAGATAATTGTTCTCATCATTTACCAGATTCTAATCTTTTTACTATTTGTGGGATGCATGCAGCTCACTCAACATGGTGGCTTTTACGAAAATTCTCAAGAAATTTGACAAGGTAATTAATGTATATTATATCTCAGCTAGCTTTATCACCCACATGTGGAGAACAATACATAAACAAGAGGAAAAATTAAAAGAGCATGACTTGTATATTAATTGGGTATTTATTAGTTGGTTATAATAAGCATCTCCTGCTAGGAAATTAAAGATTTTTTTTTTTGGTATCTCTGAAACTTTCAAGATTGTGATTAGGGTTTGAATCCTGATTTTCGACACCAGCAAACAGACATCTGAAAACTTAAAACAAAATAAAGAGAGACCACATAAAAAAAATTACTTGGTTGATATCTCTAATAACTTGCAAGACAATAATATCCAAATGTACATCTCTCACGAAGTGTGTGAAACTAACAACCTACACTGCAAAATCTTTTGCTTAGAGAAAGAAAATTCATAATTGGTATTTTGCTGTCCACACAAGCAGGTATCAAACCAGCAGGCATCAGCAAGTTATCTAAAAGCAGTGAAGAGATCCCACTTCATTAGCTCTGATAAGGTAAGATATTATCTTCCCATCTTACCATGTTGCTAGAAAAAGCTATACCTTTGCACATGAGGTTCTTATTCTTTCACCCACCAACTAGTGTCTATGCACAAATCAAAATTTTGTGGCAAAGTCACTAAACCACAACCTTTCATGTTGTTATTACTATTAGTAGTAGTAGTAGAAGTAGCGTTGAAAAACGTTTTCCATTTCTTTTACTCTTTGCGAGTGCATGTGGAGAATTGGAGTAATAATGGTTTTCTAGTAAGCATTATATAATTATGATATTATTATATTTGGTTGATAAGGTTGTAAGACTAATGGATGAAGTGGAGTCCATATTCACAAAGCACTTCGCCAACAATGACAGGAAAAAGGCAATGAAGTTCCTCAGACCCCAGCAGCAGCAGGAGTCTCACATGGTCACCTTTTTTGTTGGTAATTAAAATAATAAAATAATTTATTTTTAATTATATTTTATATATTAAATTTGACATTGAAAAAGAGAAAAACCCTATACTGTTTATGTATGTATAGTGGCAGAAGCATCTCGAAAACAATTTTATTTTTGCTACCGATGACTTGAAATATGAAGAACAAAATAAAAGTTATGCACAAAAAGTCAAAAAATTGCCTTATTTGATTGGCCCTATGACATGAACTTCAGCCATTTATACGCTTTGCTTTTTTTTTTTTTCAACAGATGAAGGAATATCAATATGTACTGTAATGCAATATGCATGATTTCATGATTAGTCTCTCTCTTTGAGAAAAGCATCGTAGGAATTTTCCATGGACAAGAAAACTTGCTAGACCACTAATCCCACTCTATGACATTAGTGCAATTTGAATATTACCCACCAATCTGTGATGTTGATTTTTTAGCTTTTTTTTTTTTTTTTTTTTTTTGCAGGCTTGTTTACTGGCTCTTTCGTGTCGCTATTTAGTGTATATGCAATCTTGGCGCATTTGTGTGGCATTTTTAAGCCCACAAGTGGAATATCATATGTGGAGACAGTCTACCCTGTTTTCAGGTGATTAACAAGAAGGATTTATTTTATAAAGTTAATAAATTTGATGATGTCTTAGATACATGGGACCGAATTATTAGAAATTTCTCGCATGATTAACAAGAAGGATTAATATATGCAAAATGTAAGGTGTCCAATAAAGCATACTCGAACTTGATATACAAATGATGGACTAAAGGGTTGATGTGATGTCTTGCAGTGTGTTTGCCTTGTTAAGCTTGCATTTGTTCATGTATGGATGCAACCTCTTCATGTGGAAGAGTACAAGGATCAACTACAATTTCATTTTTGAATTTCAACCCCGCACAGCCCTCAAATATAGAGATGCCTTTCTTATTTGTACCACTTTCATGACCTCTGTTGTCTCTGCAATGGTAATCCATCTTCTTTTAAGGGCTAATGGCTTTTCATCCACCCATGTTGATGCCATCCCTGGAATTCTACTCCTGGTAAGTTTTGCTCCTGCTCTTAGTTGTTTGTGCAGTTTAATTAATTCCTTCTCACATTGATAAAATTTCTATCCAATTACCAGATTTTCATGGCATTGCTTATCTGCCCATTTGACTTCTTCTATCGCCCAACACGGTACTGCTTCCTTCGTGTGATTCGCAACATTATCTGCTCTCCATTTTATAAGGTACAATCACTTCCTAATTTCGTTTCTTGTTCAATTTTAAACATGTATCTAATGGAATATCTTTGAAACGCCACTCCCGCAGGTTTTGATGGTAGACTTTTTCATGGCAGATCAACTTACCAGTCAGGTGATTTCTCCTCTCATACAATTCACTGCGCTGCTTAATCCCATCAGTCAAATTGTTTTCTCTCCCTCACTTTCAATTATTGTGTGATTGTTCATACAGATTCCACTGATGAGGCACTTGGAATCTACGGCATGCTACTTTCTAGCAGGGAGTTTTCGAACACAGAGATACGAAACCTGCCACAGTGGAAGGCTTTATAGGGAGCTTGCTTATGTCATTTCATTTTTGCCATACTATTGGCGAGCTATGCAGGTAACACCACTTGATAGCTTGAAAAATTTTCTTGCCCAGAACTTCTACACATGCAGCAAATAGCTCATTTTGTTTTCAATATGGAAGTGTGCAAGAAGATGGTTTGATGAAAGTGACGTTAACCAATTGGCAAACATGGGGAAGTATGTTTCTGCTATGGTGGCAGCCGGAGCCAGGCTAACTTATGCTAGGCAGGAGAATCACCTATGGCTTGGTATAGTGTTGGTTACTTCAGCTGTTGCTACAGTTTATCAGTTATACTGGGATTTTGTCAAGGATTGGGGCCTTTTCAACCCAAAATCCAAGAATCTATGGCTAAGAAATGATTTGATCCTAAAGAACAAGAGCATCTACTACATTTCCATTGTGAGTTCTCTTCCAAGTAAACATTCTTTGCAAGCATTAAAGTGTTGGATTTGTTAACAGATTGAAAAATTGGATTTCAGGCTTTGAACATAGTTCTGAGAGTTGTTTGGGTGGAGACTGTAATGCGGTTCCGTTTCAATATTGTTGAGTCACGCATGTTGGACTTTTTCTTGGCTTCTTTGGAGGTTATTCGGCGAGGCCATTGGAATTTCTACAGGTTAATATCTGCTTATTAGCCCTGTGAATTGTAGAATAGAAAAAGAGTCAACTTAATGGTTTCTAAATGTTTCTTGACAGGCTGGAGAACGAGCACCTGAACAATGTTGGCAAGTTCAGGGCAGTGAAGGCAGTACCCTTACCATTCCGCGAGACAGATTCAGATGGCTGAAACTATATTCTACAAACTTTTATGGAAATGCCTGAAGATTTCATGCTAGGAAAAGTCCCTAGCATTCTGACATTAAGGGGCGTTCAAAACTTTGCTGCTACAGTTAGACTGGGATCCACATCTTATGTGGGGGGAAAAAGCCTGATTATCCTTGTCATTCTTCACAGATACAATTAAGTCTGTGAATTGTATAGCTCTCCAAGTTTATTGAAGAAAGAAAGTATCAAATAACATATTAAGTTTTGTACATTTGTAAACTCTTTCAATTCGGTTCTGTCCTTTTCCCTGTGGTAATGAACTTGAAGATCTAATTTCACAAGTAAGAAAATTTGAAATTTTCGCAATAGTAGATTTTTTATCTGTCAATATCATTTAGCAGGCATTTTGCTTAAGTTCAGAAATAATCAAATTTTTTATCTGTCAATACCATTGCATATCTCAGCAAACCTCAACTATCTTCAGCCTAATTTTACACTTATAAGTCACACTAAGTCCAAAACCTTTTCGTTTTGATCTTCAGCTTCTCATTACTGAAGCACAAAGCAAAGTTCACAAGCTTTTATGGATTGAGTACTTTCCTCTTTATTTGATATCTGCCCTGTCGCTATTCTGTCCTGTAAGTTTCTTGATTAATTTATTTGATTTCTGTGTTCTATTATCTCTGTTTAATTATATGATATGAAACAAGAAATGCTCTGCATTGATAACTAGTACAAAGTACACTAATGACTTCTCCAATAGATATGGAGAATTTTCTTTGACTTCTTCAGGGCAGGGTGGGGTGGGGTGGGGTGGGGAACGGGGCGTAAAATGCACAGGCATCTTGAAGACAACATCAGAATTGGGCATCTTAAGAAGCTTAGAATAGAGAAAACGTTATCTAAGTTGACACAATATCGCATTCCAGTCCCCTCAAGTCAAGCTTATGAGTTCTGCCTCTTTTCAGCTAATGTATTTGTGAGAATCAAATTAGTAGGATTCACTAAAAGCCATACTGTTCTCTCCTTAAAGACTTTGCCAATCTCTTAGAGAGACAGTAAGCAGTGGACTGGACAGTGATCATGGGGTTGACACCAACAGCACTGGGAAGAACACTAGCGTCACAGACAAATAGGCCTTCTGCTTCCCAACTCTCTCCATTCTCATCAACTGCGCCTTCATTTTCAGTAATCCCCATCCTGCAGCTCCCCATTTGATGGGCGGAGGAATAGATCATCCAGTCCTGCACTGGTGTTATTGCTCCTCCACATGGAGAAACTGTGTCTAAAAATTCTTCAAGCTTCGTGTCACTAATCCCTTCACATTTGATTCTCTGCCCATCACTTCGGTGCGTACCCACTTCGACAGCTCCTGCAGCTACTAAAATCCTCAGTGATTGCCGGAGGCCAGCCTTGAGATTTTCTCTGTCCAATGCATCTAAGTTATAGCTTACTCTTCCTTCCACCTTAACTTGGCCAGAACCCCGATCCCTGATTATTGTCATCAAGTGAGCAGTTCTGGAGTATCTAACCATTCTATTCTTTATGTCAAGTCCACACTCCCAAGGAGTCATTGAAGCAAAAGATGCCGGCCCCAGTTGAGGAGTTTCTATAATGGCCCTCAAATTAGAGTCTTCTGATACCACGTGGTGAACTGATGTCACTATTCCTCCCTCATAGGATTTCCCCTTGAACTCTGAATTTGAATCAGGAAAGTAACCCCAGGCCATTAGAACTGGGTGGAGACGAAGGTTCCGACCGATGTTTGGATTCTTCAATCCACTAGTGATCATTAAAGGGGGTGTAAGAAGAGATCCACATGCTGAGATTGTTACTTTGGCCTCAATTTGCAACCTCATAGGAATGTTATTGTTCAATGATTTTGCCATCACTCCCAAGCATTTCTTTTTCTTTTTACTTCCACTCTTATTATCTTCCAAAATGAATCTCTCTGCCTTGCATCCTGTTAAGATTACTGCACTATGATTAACAGCATCAACCAGCCATGTAGAATCAGTCCCCTTCTTGTCTCCTTGTTGACAACCGTAACCACAGCTTCCACAGTAATGCTTCTCTGAGGAATTTCGAGGGACTGCATTGATTTCAAGGCCAAGTTTCTGACACCCTTTTCTAAGTACTTGATTTTGAAATCCCTCCTCTACACAGTTCTCTGTAACTCCAATTCTCTTACAGACAGTATCCATGGCAGCAAGATATTCAGAGCTTCCAAAAAGCTGAAGTTTCTGATTCTCTGTCCATTCCTTAAGTACAGGCTTTGGTGTTTTGATACATGCAGACCAGTTAATGGCAGAACCTCCTCCAACTACTGATCCTGCCAATATCATCATTTTCCCATCAACAGTTGGAAGGATTCCTCCTGATTCATATAGCTGTTCGTAAGAAGGGCCTTCCAGACCAGAATAATCATTGGTAGTGAAATAGTTCCCTTTCTCAAGAACAACCACCTTTTGGCCGGAAGTTGCAAGCGTAGCGGCAGCAACACCTCCACCACAGCCAGAGCCAACGATGACAACATCACAATTGATTTTGTAGAGGTTGTGTCCAGGATCTTTTGTAACTTTCAGGCCTTTCTGGGCGAGGTTGTGGACCAGGGTTGAGTCAGTTTCAAGCATATTTTCTATTATTCCTTCCTGAAGAGGTCTCTCATTTGGAACTTGGACTGGATTCTTATCCTTTTTTATCTTGTAGTCGATGGCTTCCCATGCTGGGTTCTCACCCTTTTCGTCTACCTTTAAAATTTATTAAGATTCTTCAAATCTCATAATTTAAAAAATATAATAATTTGAAATCAAAACTTAACTATGAATTAGAAACATATTTTCAATAATATAAGAAAAGAGGTAGACCTAAACTAATAACTTTAATGGAATACATTTTCGAGGATTTAACCCAAAATTATTTAGAATGGAGAAAAAAAATTCATATAGCCGACCTCAAATTTTTTGAATAAAAGTTTAGTTGAATTGAGTTGAATTAATGGTATGCAGATCAAATTGATCCAGATCAAGAGGGATATATTTGCATTTTCCATCTTCTAATTATATTTATTAATATTTAGTAACTAAATGCTATAGTATAATGACAATAATAACCTTTAGTATGAAAGTGATGATACTATTTATTGGTTTAGAGCAACATTGATTATGGAGCAACATTAATTAAAGTGATTTTGTTTTCAAGTTTGGTTATTAAAATCGAATCGGTTCAATCTAATTGATTTAATAAAAAAATAACTGATTTGATTTAAATCAGATCAACTCTTAACTTAGTTAAAAAAAATTGATGAAGAGATGAATTGAACCTTAAACCTCCTGATATCTATATATATATATATCAAAAATTTTTACGGTTAAACCTACATTAAACAATTATAATTATTGTTTTCAAGTATATATATATCTTAAATAACTATATAAAACATATTAAAATTAATTATTCTATTAATTCAATATATATTTACTTCACAAGTATAAATTTTTATACTTATTGAGCCAGAAAATTTTAATATATTAAACCTAAAATTTCAATAAAATTTTAAAATATGTTTAAAAGGTATTATATATTAAAATTTAGTTACATTCATTTTTAATAATTATTTGTAGAATATTTATAAAATACGTTAAACATTTTTCATCAAATACTTCTTATAAAAGTATTAGTGCTTAAATCAACTATAATACGTGCTAGACCGCAATTGCTACTTAAAATTTAATTAGTACTTAAATCAATCATGAATATATTATGATTAAATGTGATATGCATAACCTAATTCAGTATGATTACTATATAGTATTATAATATATGTTATATCTTTCATTAATTGCTCCTTATAAAATTATTAATACTTAAATAATTGTGATACATATTATAATTAAATGTGCGATATATACCACAGCTCCATATAATTAGTGCATAGTACTATAATATGTGCTAAAATTTTTATTAATTTCACTTTATAATTTAATTAATACTTAAATCAATAATAAAATACATTATAATTTAACATGCTATGCATATTATATAATTAGTACATAACACTATAATATGTGCTAGATCTTTCACCAATCTACTTCTTATAATTCAATTAATACTTAAATTAATTATGAACATATTATAGTTAAAAATGTTACACTTATTTTAATTCTATATAATTAATATATGGGAGTATAATATATGCTATATCTCTCATTGATTGTACTTATAATTCAATTAGAAGTTATGTTATATGATAATTTTATATATAATTGATCCATATTATTCTATAAGAGATTAAATAATATTTGAAGGCTTGAAAATTACAATTTATGAAATTCCTATTATACCCTTATTTAATTCGGATCAATTTGCATCACTCGTTTATTTCCTTCTACTGTAACAACATAAAAATGATTTTACACATCAGTGAGTTGCTGGCCAATTAATTAATGGGGCAGCCAAGTACGAACAATAAAGTCGGTGTTCCTTGTGTAACAGTTGTTATTATTATCTCGTCACTTTCCAAATCAAAATCAGAAATTAATTTTTTTTAGCATAAATCCAAAATTAATTATTTTATTTGTCTATTTATCTTCTTTTGATAATGACAATAATGATAATGATATTAGCCATTCTATTTTAAAACTTAGAATTAGTGTCTAAGTACGATTTAGTTTCATTGATTAATGATATAATATAAATTTAATAAATTAAGTTTGAATTTAACATAAAATAAGTTTAATAATTTTTATATTAAGTATTTATGTTAAAATTTTTATATTTATTATTTTAATTATATATATTAATTGATTTTATACTAATTTTGATATAAATATTTAATAAGAAGTTAAAATCAAACTTATTAAATAAATCTTGTTATTAGTAATAATATATTAAAAAATAATATTTTTTATCACATTATCGCATATTTCAGCACCTCCAAATCTTTAATTTTAATCGGATTATAATAAAAATTAAAATTTTAAATTAAATTAAAATTAATAAAAAAAATTTAACTATAATTATAGAAGCGCATAAAATTTTAAATTTTTTAAAACATTTGATCTATTTGAAATTATGGAGAGAGAGTTTAAATTTTGAATTCTTAAATATTGAATCTTAATCAAATAAGTCTCTGGATAAACTTGCAAGTACAAACAAAAAATATTAATTTTTTTTAAAAAATTGAAATTAAAATAAAAAAAAAGGTTAACCATTTTGACTAATTAAGCTTGAAAATTTGGCACTCATTTCGTCTTTGATAATGATGTTTTAACCTTCTTTTAATTTTATAATGTTTCCAATTAATTATCCATGCAATAACAGAAAATTTCTTCGATTTTCATGCTTTTACACCAATCCTGTTACTCAAGGCATAATCTATGATTAATAAAAAATTAAGGATATTAATTAGTGATTACCTGAGAGAAGAAAACATAAAGGCAGCCGACCTTAAGGAAAATGAGAATAAGTCTGATGGGTGTGAAAAATCTGTGCTTGAACCACTTCTGCAAAACTTTTTCTCTCTTACCCAAGGACATGCTTGAGAAAGTGTTGATGTAAGGCCATTTTTCACCTAAACAAAGAGACCCACAAAGCAAAAGTGTCCCAATTCTCGTTGAAAGTATCAGTAATACCAATCTCGCTATGATCACAAGTTCTATTATCCTCCTCCCCCTCTGCACTAAAAGCTCTGCAATCTGTCCAAAAAAAAAAAGAAAATCCTTTTATAGACCATTACGAACCAAGTCGGTTTCTCATATGTTTGCAAATTAATATAACGGAAATTGTTTAGAGAGATGAGAAAAAATATATAATATACCTCATCAGGTATATGGTTCTGAGACCCAGAAGCTCTAAAGAAGTCCTGCAAAGGCTTGCTTTGTTGAGCTTCCTTTTCCTCAATACAAATTGGTGGGAACACAGTTTCACATATGCTGCCAAGTGTTTCTATCTCTGCTGAAGAGAACCCATGTCTGTATTTTCCTTCTCCTTTCCCTCCTCTCAACAACTGATGGCACTCCTTCATGACTCTCTGTCTCCCTGTCTCCAGTTGTTTTCTTCCCTTCCCATAGCAGAAATTTATAGTGGAATTTTGGAACTGGAAAAGTATTAATTTTTTTATCTTTTATTTTCCTTAAAATATATTAATTTTCAATAACTTATTAAAATTTTCCAATCATTATTTTTTTTTTCTTTATAAGATATATTTATATTACTTTTCAAATTATAATAGAATTATATTATTAAAAAAATTCCATCTTTTGTTTTCTTTAAAATATATTAATTTTTAATAACTAATTAAATTCAGTCTTTCATTCTTTTGATATTAAATTATTATAAATATTTTTATTTATTCTATTATTTTTCTTTTATATATATATATGTCAGGAAGCATGTTAAAAATTAATTTAAAATTAAATTTAATATATTTTAATATTAAAATAATTAAATTATTTTAAATAATATTTAAAAAATATTTCTTTTACTAATATAATCTTTTAATAATAGTTAGCATTGATATTTTTTTTTTTTAAAGAACAAGAAGGCAAATCATTCATTATAAGGCTATAGTTGGAGGAACATCCTCCATCCGAATGAACTCATTCTCATCTAAAAACAGGGTTATTTTATTATTAGCTTCATGGTTGCACATAAAATAAATGAGAACATTTCTGAACCACTGCTACGAACATATGTTGGAGTCGAGATTGTTGTTTGGAATTAAATCATGTGAGAATATGATTGTTATTTTGGATATTTTACAATTTGGCTTTTTTTTTGTTAGAAACATAATCTAATCTTTAAAATATGAAAGAAATTGTATTTTCATTTTTTTTTATAAAAAATAAATTAATCTGTAAGATATATTTTTATTAATAAAATATTTATTTTATAAAAATTACCATTAATTAATCATAATAAATTATTAAAAAAATGAAACCTGATGAATTAAATTATTACAGCTTAATTCATTAATTAATACTTTTAATTCAATTAATACATTTGATGTTCAACTCCCAACCTAATGCTTTAATTTACTAGAAATTAAAAGAAAAAAAATTAAAATCATATGCTATCTATCAGGTCCCCCCAAAATGAAAGGAAAAGATATATATATATATATATATATATATATATATATATATATATATATATATATATATGTTATGAAGGACCACGAATTTATGTATTACTAATTAATAAATGGGTTCGTTGTGCGCATTTAAAAAAAAAATAGTAAAAGAAACAGGTTGGTTGTGTGCACCCCATCCTTTTAATGTCTTTTAAATTTGTTTCAGAAAAAGTTTCTTTAATCTGTTATAGCAATTTTTAGGTAATTTTTTTAAAATTAGCACTAAATTAATATTTAATAAAAATATCTATAAATTATTTATTTTTTTATTAATTAAAATATTGATAAAATATCATATATTAATAGAATATTGTCCTAAAATTTATTATTTTGTCGGGTTAAAATTAAATTTTAATTAGTAATAGATACATATATGTAATTAATAATTTGATTAATAAATTCAATTAAAATAAAATAATTTTATTGATAATAATTATTATTAATTTAATCATAAAGGTAAAAAAGAGAAAAGAAAAGTAAAAAGAGTAGACGGGTAATTTTAGTGAAAAAAGATCAAAAGGTAATTTTATTTCTTTTAAGCTGCAAATTTGTTATTACATGCAGGGGACTTCTTCTAAAATAAAATTAAAGTTAAGGAATTTTATTTTAACAAATTAAAATTAAGTGATTAAAATAAAATAATCACATAATTTGAGGGATGGTTGATGCAATTTACACCCTAAGTGAGAGAGAGGAAAAAATGTTAAAACAAATTTTAGAAAATTGTATAAATAATTATTGTATTTAGTAGATATAATTAGAGCTGTCCATAGTTCCTAGGGATTCGAATTGAACTGAAACAAAAAAATAATCATTATTGTAGGAACTGAACTGAACCAAAGTTATTTTACTATTTTGGTAAAGTCATTTTACTATTTTAGTTCAGTTTTGATTTTTCATCAAGAATTAAATCGAAATCAAATCGAAATCGAATCAAATCAGAACCGAACCAAAGAACTGATTTTATACATATATATTTTTTTTCATATTTTACATATATTACATAGTTTTAATAAAATTATATATATTATATGCAATTAAGATGATTATATATATAACTTAATTTGTTATTAATATATATGTAACTCAATATTAACTTTTATTATTTTTAATTATAAATACATTAAATTTTTTTCATAGTCATTAATTTTCTTATTAAATCACATTTTCATCGTATAGTATATTTTCTTATTAAAAATTATATAATTGAAAAATATGTATAAGATAGTATAATATATTTATTAAAATATATGTTACGAAGTGACTTAATTTATGTATGTGTTGTTTAATATGATTGAATTATGATTCACTCAAAATTTCAGTGATGTAATCCGAATTAAATATTTTGTGAGTTATGTAGTCATAATGGAGAGTATGAGCCAAAACAATATTTAAAAGTCAGCGTTAATAATTGAATTTACCAAATTTAAGATTATATTATTATTTTATTTTTAATTTGAAAAAGTTTTAATTATAATTTACAAAATTTTTATAAACAACATTTGCTATATTAAAATTAAATTTATTTTTAATATTTATTATTCTGAATTAAAATTTAAATTAATAAAATTGGTATATTGTCCAATAAAATTTTAACTTTAAATAGTTGAATAAAAACGTAATAAAAATTTTCTCTAAAGCCAAAAATTACATAGTTGTGTACTTTTGGTTTAGGTTACATTAATCCTAATCCATATTATACTCGTTGATTTGCTTTTATTTTATAATTTTGATGGAAATATTATATGACTTATTATATATAGGATTGAGCGCTTATCACCATATTAAAAGTTTTAACTTTTAGCAGAGGCACAACTCTAACTCTTTATGGTATAGCAGTCCAAGCGTCATGAGCCAAAGGGATCAGAGCAAGATGCTGACCCACTGAGTTATCCCTACTCAATGCCAATAATTCATCCTAAGCACCTACCGAGGTTCAAATCCATTACCTTGACAGTAATACTAATCATAGAATCGAACACTTACTATCATGCCAAAAGTTTAAACTTTTAGCAAAGACACAACTCTCATCCCTTATAGGGTAATAGGCTAAGTGCCATGTGTCAAAGAGACTTGGGTAAGATGCTGGCCTACTGAGATATTCTCACTCAATGCTAACACTATGCATATTTGATATTATCTTGTATTTTTATATGAGAATTGTTAATTTAATTTTAGTATTTCTCTTGATTAAGTTATTATGTTTATATTACTTTATTAATATTTTATTTTGATATTAGTATTTTTTTTTTTAGAATTTTGATATTAGTATTATTATTTTAATATTACTGCTATTATTTTTATTGATATTTTGATGTTAGGCATATATAATTATTTTTGTTATTTTAAAAGGCATATAATAATATTATAATTATAAGTATAAGAACTGATAACTGAATCGAATCAGAACCCAAAATGGAATTGAAAATAGAATCGAAACTAAAATTGAATCAGAACCAACAACACTTAGATGCGAACTAGAGTCGAAAGCACTTAAAATCGAACCAAAATCGAAGCTGAAATTTAGTTTCTCTTTTGGTTCAAAAAACAAAAGAACCGAAGTTTAGTTCTAGTTCATACAAAGTACCGAATTGAAACCGACACCGCACAGTCCTAGATATAAGGATCAAATTGAAAAAAAAAAATTAATACTTCTTAATTTTTTAAAATGATAAATAATTATAGATAAATAATGTTATGTCCTGAATTTTTAAATAATTAATTTATTTGGGAATTGACTAGTTTGGCAGGCCCAGGAGGGGCATTATGTAGTTGTTGCATTGTGGGCCTGAGGTCTTTTGAATTGAGAAGTGTTAGTTGAGTTTTTTTACAGGTTAGGTAGGTCCTAGATACAGGAGAAACTCTGCCGAATTTCTGGCATAAACTTAGAGTGTCTTAGGCTCTTTAATTCTTTGGTTTGAGTTAATATTGATAAATTTCTTGAATATGATTATTTAGGTGAGCCGAGTCAACCTTTCTCATCTTCTCAGCCGCCCAGTGACATTTAGATAATCTGCGAGTAGATATTGATTTTATATATAATTTCAATATTATTATATATTTTAGGCATGCTCATGCATTCACTTATAATATATATTTATGTAGTTAAATACAAAGCACGCCTTGTATTGCATTTTTATTTGATAAAACTATTGTGGATGTCGCCTTAAGATAATTTGGAGAGGTATGCGTGTGTCGGCGTGCGTGTGGTGTGATTATGGATATGGGTAGTCATGGTTGGAGTTTGACTCATTGAGACCCGATCCTTATATGTGGATAAGTCGAGATGAATACAGCTTTGAGTTGATCTCGCTGATCCCCGCACTTGGATTATTAAGAGAAAGTCTTACTTAAGTTGACCTCGCTGGCAGGTATTAGAATTAAGAGAGCTGTATAGGGGATCAGCTCTCATATATATTTATTGATGTGACACACAGGTGTGTGAGTGCTCCAAATTATCTTTTATACGAATATTGTTTGAATTATTTGAAACTATGTGAATATGTTACATTTTATACATAAGAATGCATTAGGCTTAGATAATTATAAAAATTATGTTTAAAATCAATATCTTACTCAATGAGTCGAACACTTATAGACACCATATTTTGATCGACCCTCAAATGCAATGTTTTTTTAAATTGAAATCTCACTATGTTATCCATTCTCAACTGATGACCCGATCACAGGTCGCTTTTTCGAACTCAGCAATGGCTTGTCTTCGAAATAACTCGATCTCACATTCAAGTTAGATTGCTTTTCGATCTCCTCGCCTTTACTCAATGTGTTTGGATTGATATTAGATCTCCAAACCATTCAATCTTACATGCTATTGTTTTTTCGATCTCTCTATAATCAAATACCCCAAAATTCCAAATCTACATATAGTTTTATGATCAGGTATCTTGCTCGAATTGTTTAAATATTTCTCAGCGAAGCTAAGGTTTTATCCAATATCTAACTAATGGTTCCAACCCTAATAAGCTCAAGTCATTTTCAAATCTTTATGATTTTACCAAATCACTCTTCAAATGTTTCAAGGTTTCAGTCGATATTCGGTCACAGCACCATCCGATCTCATTTTCACGTGTAATGGTTTTTCAATCTCTGGAAGTGGTTTGATGTGTTATGATTAATAATCGATCTCATGTTTAATGTTCAACTTTATTCAATTGATTGAGTAATCAGGCAATTTGGTTTGGATGTTTTTCGATCTCATCACGAAAATTGAGCATGAAAAGACTTAGATTCATTTCAAAATATAAAAAATATACAAGTCATTCGGTAGGAGTGTCTCCCCTAACATGCTCTTCAGGTACATTTTCAGTTCTGTCATTCCCCCCCTCTCTCTCAGGCTCCTCCTCATTGTCTTCTTTAGCTCTTGGGATGAGGTCCTCCATCCAGGAGAAGTCTTCCTCAGGATAGCACTTCACGAGTTCGGCCAGAAGATCGCCATGAGCATTCACATAAGCACCAGCCTCCCTCGCCAAGGCCTCTTCTTCTTTTGCCTTGATCTCTTTAGTATTTCGAGTGACATTGCCAGATTGACAGACCCAAGCATCTTCAAGTTCCCACTCTAGTTCAGTTATCCTTTCCTTGTAAGACTTTGCCCGATCTTCTACCTAGGCGATGTGGTCCTAAGCAGTTGAGAGTTGGGCTTTGGCAGAAGTTGCATCCTGGACTGCCTTCAGAATCTCTTGTCTCAATAGATGGGCCTTTTCTCTGATTATGTGTTGGTTCTTAATGGTCTCCAAACCCAAGCTCATCGTCTGAGCTAGGAGATTATCAATGCTATCTTAGGCCAATCTATTCTGATCTTCTTGAAAACAGATGGTGGCACCCAAGACCTTAGCTAGATCAGAATTACCCCGAACTGAATGGTTCCTTTCCAGAGATTGGATAAGGACTTGAGCACCTCGAGAGAGTGTCCTTACAGCTGGTCGGGAAGGCCCCCCTTCTACACTTAAAGAGACTAGCGGAGGAGGTTCAGCTTGTCAAGTGGAGAAGGAATGATCTCTATCTCTGAGGCTGGTTTCTCTAGAGGTCAGAACAGAGAGCTTGGTGCTTCTACCATGTCCCGCCTCGGCATCTGAGTAGAAGCAGCAGCAGCAGCAGCCACTTTCATTTCCTGCACTTTTTGGGCAAGCTCCTCTTTCACTTGTGGCTCTCCTTTGCACCCTCGCCTCCCACCATACCTGCACAAAGAATAATTAGTGAGATCACCAAAGTTAGGAGACTGAAGATTTAGATTATACCAATCCCAGGGCCGAGGTCAGAGAGTTACAGCTCATAGTCCTCATGGTCGATCACTTGCATTAACCACTATTTCAGTTCAGCCATAACCGCGTCCAAACATGAGTATTTGTGAGTGGCCGCCTGATCCTTCAACTCCTTCACCATGGCGTCCTTATCTTTACTTAGGGCGATCTTCTTTGGAACTGAAGGAACCAAATACTGTCAACTATGCGGGATGCCCTCAAAGCCATTCGGGTCCTTGCTCCTCAATATGAAAAATCGATATTTCTAGTTCTTCAACGAAGAAGTGTAAAGATCGATTTTTCATATTGAGGGAGATCAGTGAAGAGCCCGCAGTTCGGCTTGGCTTAGAAAAACCAATATTCATCTTCCTTCCACCGAGTGAGCCTTTGCAACTCAGCAAAAAATCTTCACCGTAGGCTTGAGCTTTTTAGCTCGGCATAAACCTCTGAAAGCCATCAGAATCCGCCAGGAGTTCGGATGCACTTGGGCTACACAAACATGATGGAACTTCAGAACGGCTCTATAGAATTCGTTTAAGGGAAACCGAAGCCCGGCTTTCACTTGTTCCTCATATACTATGATCAGGTCAGTTTCATCAAAGAAATGATCAGCTCGGAGATCGCCATGACATCTAATAAGTTCGAAGGAGTTAGTCTGAAGGTTGTACTCTTAGCTAATAGACTGGAGATTGGTCTCCTTGAGAATCAATGGCAATTCGTCCACGGGTAAGTTCTCTTTCCTTGAAGACGATGCTTGTTTTGACTTGGTCGATCAACCATGGGCCAGGACAGTGATTGTAAAAGGTTCAAGTCGCTCACTCGGTCTAGTCACTTCACCTTCATCCGATGTCTATGAGATATGAACAGAAGGAGGACTGGTAGCTCTCTAACTGTCGATACCACTCATTTTCATAGAATAAAATGAAATTGATTAGAAAAAGATTAAAGCTCTTACCGGAGTATAAATCAGCACCAGAAAACTCTAGAAAATAAGGGAGAATATCGAAGTCGCTAAAAGGAAGTCTGAAAATGACATAAGGGAGCAAATGGCTAACCACCTCCCTATTTATACTCGCCTGAGCATTAAATGCTCACGAAGCCCCAAGGGACACATCGGTTAGCGAGACTGAGCCATTTCAATGACACATCAAAAGAAGATTCCAGAAACATAGTAAAAAGTCGGACAAATAAGATCAGTTAACGAAGATCATCAGATGGAACAGGGTTATGAACCAACAGTTCGGCTGGATGGCGATTTGTCTAGGGATCAGATCGGGCACATTTATTAGAGATCGGAATAATAACTAATGCAATAATAAAAATAGAATAAGCAGACCAAATTTCAATAATAGATTTCATTTCATTTCCAAAAGGTCAGATTACATCATTTGGGCGATCTCTCAAGATCAACAATTACAAATGTCCTTACACTACATTCTACCTAACTTGGACTACTCCCAAACCCAAAGTGTCACACAATAACCCTGTGTCAAAGCCTAGTCTTGTGGCTAAATCTAAAGATGTGTTTGATTAGAAAGCCAGCAATAAATATTGGACAGATGTACAACTCAGATGGGATGACTATGACTCTCATGATATTGAGCGATGTCATTGTCGATGTCATCGACCAGAACCAAACTGAGTTCGGGACCCCTGAGATGGTGAGGAGCCAAATGAACTTCAAGAGGTGGTCACCGATATTAAGATTGAAATTAGCGGTCCTCTTGTCAGAGATCGATCTGCAAGCCATACCGATGAACCGATCCGAGATTAGCGTGGTAGTCAGTTTTGACCTTGATCGGTTAATTAGTCCAGTTCCCTCACCGTCATCAGACGACGCCCTCATAAACCTCTGATTATCGAAATTGCTCATTTTCAGGAGATGAATAAAGAAAACATTCGAAAAATGATTAAAGTGGTTGTCGTGAGAAGAATTTTTGTCGGAAAAGCCAAGAACGAGAAAATAAAACATTGAAGATTCACCAGAGAAGGAAAGTTGTGAGTATGCAAGGGACAAAATTCATCTACATATATATAGGGCCTTGGCATTTATTGCATGCAGAACTCGAAGCGGCTCATCGGCAATCGAAAAATTTATTGCTTTGACCAACACAGCGAAGGGATGAAGAGGAGGTCGGAGAACAAAAAGAGATCGGGAAATAAAAAGGACCAAATGCAAAAGAAAATAGAGATCGGAATAATAATCCTAAGATCGGTCAGTCACAATGAGAAGATTGAAAAAGGAAAGGATGACTTATAGAGATCGGAGAACTTAGGGAGTTGAATAGCTTTTAATCATGATCTTTAATTCATAAAAACTAGCTCCCTCCACCATCAAATCAGAGTAAGTTAAAGCATTGCAGGCATGATCCAATCCTCACCACACATCTCATTTGTAAGGACGCACTCCTAGCCGTCGGATTCCAAACGGTTAAAGCAGCCAAGTACATCTCAATTTACACCGATGATTATAATTGTAAGGATGGATCTGAGCCCTTTGGATAAAAAATAAATAACAGATTCGACGCTTTTTGTTTCCAGCCCATGGATCCATTTAATTTGTAAGGCAAGACCCTTGACCATTGGATTAAGGGGCGAAAGGACAGAAATTCCGAACGGAATCCCAACCCTCAATTTTGATTCTCTTTAGTTCTATGACGTCGGATTATCTACTTTTGAATCTAGGCCTTTCGTCTCCTCCTGCTGGAATCCTGGCCCTGTGTTTTAAGTACCCATCTCCTATAAATACCTGCATGCAACACTATGGAGGTAGCGGTGATTATTAAGGAAAAGCCCTGGAATATTGCTGTAGCTTTATTTTCAATCTCAAGATTCTTAGAGACTTTAGAAACAAGTTTTCTGAAGGATCTTACCGTGGAAACTATAGAGCTTGCAATCCATGCCTTGGATAACCTCGCAGAGTCTTGGGAATTCAATCACCTTTTCTCAAGAAAATCTCACTTCAATTGTTTACAACTCCTCAAAATCACCTTACTGTCTCAGTGTTAGTAGCGCCGGAAACACGAAGACATCGGTACCAACTTACTCTTTGTTTCAACCTTTTTTACAGGTAAGTGCTCGACTTATCATTCTCAAGTGCTCGACTTGTTTCACCTATGGTTAAGGTTTTGTGGAGGAGTCAGTCAGTGGAAGAGTGCACCTGGGAGTCAGAACGGGACATGCGTAGCAAGTACCCTTACCTATTCAATGTATAATCATGTACCTTATTCTGCCTTGTGTAAAATTCGAAGACGAATTTTCTGTAAGGGGGGAAGAATGTAACACCCCAAGAATTTTAAATTTTATTATTTTATGAGCATTATTGGTATTTTAATTTTATTTAAATTTTAGGAAAATTTTTTTGAGATTTTTCGGATTTTGAAAATCGAGTTCGATTTTTCGAAAATATAAACTTTGATGATTTTTAAAAATTAATTTAAAGACTACGTGGCAAAACTAAAAATATATTTGGAATCTACGAATTTTTCTGAGTTTTCTGGAATTTTTTTCGGAATTTTTGGACCCCGTTTTCGGTCCCAAGGCAGAGTAAAAATTTAAAATTTTGTATCCTGAATTGGACAGGCCGAATCGAACTGGACCGGATCGGACCGGTCGAATCGGACCGGCCTTTTCTTTTTCTTCCTTCTTCCTCTCGCGCGCGTCCGACCTCCTCCCCTTCTCTCTCTCTTTTCTCTCTCCTCCCTCCTCCCCTTGCCGCGCCGCCACCTCCCCTGCCTCCCCAGCTCGCCGGCGCCAAACCCCAGTCGTCCCAGCCCACTGGCCGCTTCCCCAAACGGCCAGAAAACGCGCGCGAACGTCCCTCCCTCTCGTGCGCGACCGTTCGTTTTCCCGTCCAAAATTCGACTGATCCAGCCACCAATCAGACCGGGTCTTGTTTCTAAACTCATCTACTCGTCGAGAGCTTTCCATAGACACTAAGAACACCGAAATCCATCGAGGGGTTTGTCCAATTTTTGCGCGGGAAATTTTAGCCCATTTTGACTTTCGGGCTAGATTTCTCACAAACTGTGAACCCCACGAGAAAATCGAGAGTACCAGAGTGCTCCACTCGTCGAGAGCTTCGCGGGGATATAAATTTCAAAATTTTTCGACACCGTTTTTTGGTGGGTCCCACAGAACTTCGCAGTGTTTTTCTGAGTATTAAATGAGCTTAGAAAATTCTGAAAAATTTATGTACTAACCCCCGTGTTGTGGGCTTCATGTAGGTATCCTCAATTCGCGAAAATTCGATAGTTGTCCGGGTTTATGAATTTCCGGCCAGACAGACCCGTTACAGGAAAAGTCTCCGAATTGGACCGAAGTTTTGGCTACCCCCCCATTGTCAGATGTCCCAAGCGCGTCCCCAGAGTCAGAATCGGCAAAGGTAAACCCGAACCTTGCTTTTTCGTAATTTTCTAATGCTTAAATAGGATTAAAAATCCATAAAATATTCGTGGTAGCTCAGAAAATTATGATTCTTTTTGCAATAGCCTAATAATATTTCTAAGGACCGCGGGGCAAATTTTTAGAATTTTTAGAGCTTGTTTGGGCAGTTTTTGCAAAAATGATTAATTATAAGGACTAAATTGAAATTTTACATATTGTGATGAATGATTGATTTAATGGGCCCAAGAGGGGCTGTGTGATGTGATTGAATGGTGGATATATGAGTTGCGAATATAGAAGTATGTTTTGAGCCCTTTTGCAGGTTGGGTAGGTCCTAAGTATAGGGGAGACTCTGCCGGATTTTCGGCACGACTTAAGACGTATTTGGTCTTTCTCTTGGTTTGTATTGAGTCTATTGTATTAAATAATTGTAATGTAATTGTTAGGTGAGCCGGGACAGCCTTCTTCCTCCGCCCAGCCGCCACAGTGACCGTTGTCAAGTCTATGAGTAAAATATTAATTTTAATTGTAATTTCACTATTATTATATGTTCAAGCATGCCCATGCATCACTTATATGCATATATCTATGTAGATAAACTTTAGGCACGATTTATGTTGCATTCATAACTGTGAAAGTGTCATGTATGTTGCTGTGGTAATTTGGAGCAGTGTGCGTTCGTTGGCGTGCGTGTGATGTGGTGTGGACTATGGATAGGACGGGTAGTCATGGCTTGAGATCTTCGCTGAGACCCGATACTTCGGGGGGTAGTCACGGCTTGAGTTCTTCGTTGGGACCCCCGATTTGGTTTATTAAGCGAAAGTCCGGCTTGAGTTCTTCGCTGGCACCAGGTTGGATTTAAGAGAGCTGTATAGGGGATCAGCTCCCATATATTATGATTGATATCACTGGGTGTGTGAGTGCTCCAAATTACCTTTTTGATGTTATGATATGAAAATATTGTTGATGTTGCATTTCACTTGTGACACCCCTTACCCGTGTACAGTATATCCGAGTAAGCAATGTCACACGGTGTATCGGCACACTCTATTTTACCTTAATCAATTTTTGTCATAGTTTTGAATACAATTTGTGAAATATAATTCATTTAAGCCATTTATCGAAATTATAATTTATTTGAGGTTCCGAAAATTTTAAAGAAAATCCGGCAGAGTACCGGCTAAAAATGGAGAAAACAGTTCTTCGGAACCTGTGAAAAACACTTCCTATATTCATGTCTCATCATCTCAAATCCAATATCAAAATCTCATCAACATTTCTCAATTTCAGTTCTCAATCATCCATCACATGTGATAATCAAGTATAATTCACAAATAAACATTCTCTTTTCCATTTACAAACACAATTCTCATTATTTACATGATCAACAAAATACATTTCATAATTCTAAATACATATGAGAAAATAAAAATTTAGTTACAAAATGACAAAATGACACCTAGTGCCCTACCAATGCACTGCAGGTGGTGAGGTGACACGGACACTGTGCAGAGCTGCAGGATGGACTCACCCAGTCTGCGGTCTACTGGGCTCACGATCTGTATCTCCAGAACCTACGTGTGGCAAAAGCAACGCGCTAAGCAATAATGCTTAGTGGTGCAATAATAAAAATAAAAGAAATAGCAAGAAAACAAATATGTAGTGAATGTATATGTTTTATTTATTTTGAATTTGTATATCATTTACTTTGTCCACTTTCATTCATTTGGTTGCCCAAGGAACCTACACTAGATGACTGGACTGGATAAACAGGTAAACTGGCACTGGGTATCAAGTACCTCGGGCCGTCACACCATCGGTCACATATGCATCTCCCGGTGTGCAACAGAACAGCTAACAAGCTGTGATAACATCAGGCACAAGGCCAAAGCTCAATACAAGGTCATAATGGGTAAAAGCCATAAAATCACAGAATGGCATATTGCCATGTGCAGTATTGCTTACTGAACCCTATTGGCATGCCAAACTATCCAAACTAATCTTGTTAGGTATACTAGGGCATTTGAAACTTTTAAATTCTTCAATTTGTGAATTTCAAGTTTTGGTGTCACTATTCACCTCATTGGTCAACAAAAATGTTGACTTTTGGATAGAAAATAAGTACATTGGTTTTGGCACTCCCAACATACCACATTTTGCATTTAAAACTTGTTGGCATTAAGCATTAATACCATTTCTAAACTTAAAACCAAGAGGGCAGAATTTTCAGTTTTTGAAGCCTAACTTTACTGTTCCATTAAGCACTGTTACAGTGGGAATTTGAGGAAATGGTAAACATAAAAGTTGTTCCTTATTTTGTCTAGTTAAATTTATTTTCTTGAATCACTCCATTTGGAGTTTTGTAGCTCCATTTATGGTCCAAAAACCACAGCTGGCCGGATTGCCAAAACTGCAGAATTACCAAATCTACAGTACCATGAATAGTGAATGTGATTGCATTTTTGAATAGGTTTTGGCCATAATTTGGGGTATGTTTCTTCATGAAAGTTGTTTGTCTATGTCTTAACTTGTTGCTGTAAAAATTTCAGGTCAATTGACCATATCTACAGTGAGTTATGGCCAAATGAACAGTTACTGTTCATTTGGTCATTTCTGCAGGTGCTGTTGCAGGGTATCCGGATTGGGGCCAACTTTTGGTCCACTTGCTTTGGTCTTTTGGGCATGGTTTCTTCAGCAAAAATGTGCCATTATAAGCCTAGTTTCATGTCCAATTGGCCAAACACCAATTGGACCTACACAGCCAAAGTTATGGCTGTCTAAGTGGGCTGGAATCTCAGCCTCATTTCTGCTGTCTTTAGGCAGCCTTCCATTTCAGTTTTGCCATGCATTAACTCACTTCAAATTATGATTAACTTGTCTTTAATGGTCACTAATTGACCATTAGAATGTCCATTAATCAATTCAAATGCCAAGTCCAATTTTCACTCTTAAAACCCTAGTTTCCATTATAAGTTTTCACAACACACCTTAATTACTAACTCATTCACTAACCACATGCATACATGGTTTAAACATGATCTCTAATCCTCTTTAAGTCCATCAAAACACTCTATTATTGTTCCTTCAATAGGGCTTCCTAATTTCATGTACACATACACATGAGTTTTTGTCCATTTAAATTACAATTCCTTACTAAATTCAAGTCCCTAATCATGAAATTAAAGAGTTTTAAGTAAATAGGTGCACTAACTTGAATTTAGCCAATCTCCAAGAGTTGAAAAACTCCACTCTTCTCTTCCTAATGGCTGCCTAGAGGTTGTTTAAGGTGTGGTGTAAAATTTTAATGAAGAGAGGTTAGGTTTTTGTGGTGAAACAAAGTAAGAATCAAGCTTGGGAAGTGAGGTTTAATGGAGGTTGAGAGAGGGAGAGAGAAGCTGCCGATTGATGAAGGAAGAAGAACAGATTTTTTTGTTTCAATTTTGCCTCATTTTCCCTTTTTAATGAAATTGCTTGATTGTCATTGGTGGAGAGAAATTTTAACGACACCATGTGATGTCAAAAGTCCCATTTTTTTCATTTTTCTTTTCTTTTCTTTTCTACTTAATTTCAATTCAATTTTTAGCAATATTTATTCACATTTTAGATCATAATAATTATTTACTTAACTGGACAAGTCGGCCAAAAATCGTCCCTGAAGGCGAAATGACCAAAATGCCCTCCGTTTGGCTTAACGGGTCAAAATTGTCTGTACTGATTGAAAAAATTTTCTAAATATTTTCTTGGCATTCTAATGCCATAGGAACCTCAATGACCCTTCTCTGGAGTCCTAAAAATTATTTTATGAATTTTTCCCCGGGTCTAGGGCTCCTCGTTGCGAGAACCGCAACTTCCCTCTGGGTTGCCCATCGCTAGGGCACCGGCTCGTTGAACTTGTTTGTATTTTATTTCTAAAATTTTTACTAAATTTTTCTTACTAATATTTGAGTTAATTATGGTTCCTGACTTTAGTTTAAATATTTTTTCGGACGTTCTAGCTATCCGGACCGACACCGGTCACCGGAACAGTAGAATGTACGGAGTTGCTACAGGGAGGGTGTTACAACTCTTCCCCTCTAATTTAAATTTCGTCCTCGAAATTTACCTGATGCAAACAGTTGAGGGAACTGTTGCCTCATCGTCTCTTCACTTTCCCAAGTTGCCTCCTCGGTGTTGTGGTGCCTCCAAAGCACTTTCACCAGTGGAATCCGCTTATTCCTCAACTCTTTCACTTCCCGAGCCAGGATCCGTAGAGGTTCTTCTTCATATGTCAAATCCGATTGTATTTCAATTTCTTCCCTGGAGATGACATGTGAAGGATCTGAGCGGTATCTTCTGAGCATGGACACGTGGAACACATTGTGGATCTTGTCCACCGTGGTAAAGCTAGCCTATAGGCCACTGGACCCACACGTTCAATGACTTCATATGGGCCAATGAACCTAGGGCTCAACTTACCTTTTCTTCCAAACCTCAATACCTTTTTCCACGGTGACACCTTGAGGAACACTTTGTCGCCAACCACATATTCTATTTCTTTTCTCTTCAGGTCGGCATAAGATTTACATGCATGCGAGGCAACCTTCAGATTGGCTTTGATTAGTTTCACTTTCTCCTCACTGTTTCACCGTGTCCAGCCCTACCGCTTGTCTTCGCCCAATTCAGTCCAGACACCTGAGTTCTACATTTTCTCCCATACGATTACTTCATATGGGGCCATTTGGATGCTAGCTTGGTAGCTATTGTTGTATGCAAACTCTGCCAGTGGGAGGTATCTATCCCAACTTCCCTCAAACTCAATGACACAACTCCTCAGCATATCCTCAAGGACCTGACATACATTTCATGTTATTATTATCATTTCAGTTCAATATGTGTATTAATTCAATTGGTTCAATTGTTTACCTGGATTACTCTTTCTGATTGCCCATCCGTCTGAGGATGGAAAGCTGTGCTGAAGTGGAGTTGTGTACCCAAGGATTCATGCAACTTCTTCCAAAATCTCGATGTGAACCTTGGGTCTCGATCAGATATGATAGAAAGTGGAATTCCATGCAGTCTAACTATCTCAGCGATATACACTCGCTAATTTCTCCAGTGAGTAGTCAGTCCTAACTGGCAGAAAGTGTGCTGACTTCGTCAATCTATCAACTATCACCCATACTGCATCATGTTTCTTCTGGGTGAGAGGTAGACCACTTACAAAATCCATGGTGACCTGATCCCATTTCCATTCAGGTATGCGTATAGGCTGTAGCAAACCTGATGGAACTTGATGTTCTGCCTTGACTTGCTGACATGTCAAGCATTTAGTCACATAGTCAGCTATGTCCTTCTTCATACCAGGCCACCAATATTGGAGTTTCAGATCATGATACATCTTTGTACTTTCTGGGTGCATAGCATATACACTGGTGTGTGCCTCTTTTAGAATACTGGCCTTCAATTCCCCATCATCTGGTACACACAGTCTTCCTTTGTAATACAGACACCCATCTGCTTTCACCTCATAGTCAGTTGCTTTTCCCTCTGAGATTGTGCTCATAATAGCCATTAACTTTTCATCTGCCTTTTGCCCATCTAAAATCTGTTGTAGCAGGTTTGGCCTCACTTGCAACTCAGCCAAAATAGCTCCATCTCGAATCAAAGATAGACGGGCATTCAATGATCTCAAATCTGTGATGGACTTTCTGCTCAAAGCATTAGCAACTACATTTGCCTTCTTAGGATGATAGTCAATCACACAATCATAGTCCTTCAGGAACTCAATCCATCATCTCTGTCTAAGGTTGAGCTCTTTCTGGGTTGGCAAGTATTTCAGGCTTTTGTGGTCCGTGTAAATGTAGCACTTTTCACCATACAAGTAATGCCTCCATATCTTCAGTGCGAAGATAATTGCTGCAAGCTCTAGATCATGGGTAGGGTAATTTTGTTCATGTGGCCTTAGCTGCCTGGAAGCATAAGCGACCACCTTCCCCTCTTGCATCAATACACACCCCAACCCATTATGAGAGGCATCACTATAGACCACGAAGTCTTTTCCTGACACTGGCTGTGTTAACACTGGTGCCTCTGTCAACATAGCCTTCAACTTCTCAAAACTGGTCTGACACTTGTCATTCCAATCAAATCTGACATTCTTGTGTAACAACTTGGTCATTGGAGCAGCTATTAAGGAAAATCCCTTCACAAATCTTCTGTAATACCCAGCTAGCCCCAAGAAGCTTCTGACCTCAGTTGTATTCCTGAGAGGCTTCCATTCCATCACTGCTTCTATTTTCTTGGGATCCACCCTAACCCCATCAGCTAACACTATGTGTCCAGGGAATGCAATCTCATTCAACCAAAAGTCACACTTGGACAACTTAGCATACAGCTTCTTTTCTCTCAGGGTTTGCAGAACAATCCTCAAATGCTCATCATGTTCTTCCCTGGTCTTGGAATACACCAAAATATCATCAATAAAGACCACTACGAACCGATCTAAGTATGGATGGAAGATACGGTTCATAAGGTCCATGAATGCTGCTGGTGCATTTGTTAGGCCAAAGGGCATCACTAGGAACTCATAATGCCCATATCGGGTCCTGAATGCAGTCTTTGGCACTTCTGCATCCTTCACCCTCAACTGATGATACCCTGATCTGAGATCAATCTTAGAAAATACTCCTGCTCCCTTCAACTGATCAGACAGATCATCAATTCTAGGCAAAGGATATTTGTTCTTCACAGTCACTTTATTCAACTGCCGGTAATCAATGCAAAGCCTCAAAGTCCCATCCTTCTTTTTCACAAACAGCACTGGAGCTCCCCATGGTGACACACTGGGGCGTATGAACCCCTTAGCAAGCAACTCTTGCAACTGAGTTTTCAACTCCCTCAATTCAGTGGGTGCCATCCTATAAGGAGCAATGGAAATGGGTCTTTGTGCCGCGTTGTCTCAATAGCAAATTCAACTTCCCTTTCTGGTGGCAAACCAGGCAATTCTTCAGGAAATACCTCTGGGAAGTCTCTTACTGTGGGTATATCATTCAAGTTTGGCTTAGCCTGCCTAGTATCCACCACATGTGCTAGGTAGGCTTCACAGCCTTTTCTCATCATTCTTCTTGCAACTGTGGCTGAGATGACATTGGACAAGAAATCTATCCTTTCCCCCACAACTGTGATCTCATTACCCTCAGAAGTTTTCAAAGAAATCCTCTTCAGTTTACAATCAACCATTGCCTGATGACGTGACAACCAGTCCATTCCCAAAATCACGTCAAACTCATGGAAAGGCAACTCAATTAAGTCTGCCAAGAATTCATACCCCTGAATCCTTAACGGGCAACCCTTGTACACTTTGTTCACCACTACACTGTGGCCCAATGGATTAGTGACCATAATGTCTTGGTCACTCTCCCCTACCAATATCCCCCTTTCTACGGGTAGGTTGATGCAAATGTAGGAATGAGTGGATCCTGGATCCACCAATGCATGCACAGGTGTATTGTAGAGGAGAACGCACTCGATGACGCCCGGCATCTTGCTCCTCTGAGCTCTAATAGCATAAGCTCTTGGTGGTCCGCTGTCAGCCTCTCTGTGGCTCGTCATGAGCCTCGTGATGGTCCAATGACCTCAGATTTACGCATTTTCTACCTCTCGTAGTGCAGGAGCAGTGCATGCGCTTGTGTTGGAGTAGCTGTAGTAGTTCTGCGTGGACAGTTCCTTAACTGATGCTCTGTTGACCCACACCTTAAGCAGGCACCAGTCACTCTCCAACACTCCCCCTTATGCCATTTCGGTGTGGACATGCGAGTTGCCGGGCTGGTCCTGAACCCCATCCACGGAGAGCGCCCACCGATGGTGTGGGTGGCCTCTCTAGAGGTAAAGCGTGGCTGGGCCCCGAGGTGACCCTGACCTTGTGGCTGAGCTGAACTCTGTTCAGGTGGACCCTTGAACTTCTTCCCAAATGCAGGAGCTGAACTAGACTGACCTGGGCCCCTCTTCTGCTGTCTCTCTCTTCTGGTTTGCTCACTGATTCTTACTTTTTCAACCTTTATTGCTGCTTCCACTAACTTGGTGAAGTCAGTGATTCCCAAGGCAGTGATCATAATCTTTATATAGTCATTCAATCCCTCTTCAAATCTCTTGCACCTTTCAGCTTCATTAGGGACTATCTCCCTTCCATAGCGGCTCAATCGGACAAATTCCTTCTCATACTCGACCATCGACAAGCGTCTCGCCTCGAGTTGATGAATTCCCTTCTTCTCTCTTCTAGGTATACAGTACCCACATATTTCTTCTTGAATTCTGAGAGAAAGAAGGCCCATGTTACTATTTCCTGCTGTACTTCACTGGACACCGTATCCCACCATTCATAGGCATCATCTTGTAACAGAGATATGGCAGCCTCTAGGTTTTGTTCAAGAGTACAGTGGAGTTGTTTTAAGACTCTGCCTGTTCTGTTCAACCAATTTTCGGCTGCAACAGAATCATCTTCTCTCTTGCCGAAGAAGTCCACTGCTCCAAACTTTCTTAGCCTTTCCAGGTATGATTTCTGCTGTGGAGCTGGTGGTGGTGGTGGTGCTGGCATTACCCCGGCCATTTGTCTAAAGAAATCGGCCATTTGCTGGAACATAGCCTATGGAGGCTGAGCAGGCTCTGCTTGAGTCAAGTGAGCGACTTCTCCCATGCCCCAGTCTCACCGCCGCAGTGGAGCATGACTCTCCACTTCCTCCTCAACTGCCCTCTGAGATGAAGGGTCCATATCCTATTTAAAATAAGAAAGACAAACAGATCTGCATTAGTGTCACCTCGACTCTTACAAATGCAATGCATGGTATGGACTCATTCTAGGTCCAGAAACGCCTAAACCGTGCTCTGATACCACTAAATGTGACACCCCTTACCCGTGTACAGTATATCCGAGTAAGCAATGTCACACGGTGTATCGGCACACTCTATTTTACCTTAATCAATTTTTGTCATAGTTTTGAATACAATTTGTGAAATATAATTCATTTAAGCCATTTATCGAAATTATAATTTATTTGAGGTTCCGAAAATTTTAAAGAAAATCCGGCAGAGTACCGGCTAAAAATGGAGAAAACAGTTCTTCGGAACCTGTGAAAAACACTTCCTATATTCATGTCTCATCATCTCAAACTCCAATATCAAAATCTCATCAACATTTCTCAATTTCAGTTCTCAATCATCCATCACATGTGATAATCAAGTATAATTCACAAATAAACATTCTCTTTTCCATTTACAAACACAATTCTCATTATTTACATGATCAACAAAATACATTTCATAATTCTAAATACATATGAGAAAATAAAAATTTAGTTACAAAATGACAAAATGACACCTAGTGCCCTACCAATGCACTGCAGGTGATGAGGTGACACGGACACTGTGCAGAGCTGCAGGATGGACTCACCAAGTCTGCGGTCTACTGGGCTCACGATCTGTATCTCCAGAACCTACGCGTGGCAAAAGCAACGCGCTAAGCAATAATGCTTAGTGGTGCAATAATAAAAATAAAAAAAATAGCAAGAAAACAAATATGTAATGAATGTATATGTTTTATTTATTTTGAATTTGTATATCATTTACTTTGTCCACTTTCATTCATTTGGTTGTCCAAGTAACCTACACTAGATGACTGGACTGGATAAACGGGTAAACTGGCACTTGGTATCAAGTACCTCGGGCCGTCACACCATCGGTCACATATGCATCTCCCGGTGTACAACAGAACAGCTAACAAGCTGTGATAACATCAGGCACAAGGCCAAAGCTCAATACAAGGTCAGAATGGGTAAAAGCCATAAAATCACAGAATGGCATATTGCCATGTGCAGTACTGCTTACTGAACCCTATTGGCATGCCAAACTATCCAAACCAATCTTGTTAGGTATACTAGGGCATTTGAAACTTTTAGATTCTTCAATTTGTGAATTTCAAGTTTTGGTGTCACTATTCACCTCATTGGTCAACAAAAATGTTGACTTTTGGATAGAAAATAAGTACATTGGTTTTGGCACTCCCAACATACCACATTTTGCATTTAAAACTTGTTGGCATTAAGCATTAATACCATTTCTAAACTTAAAACCAAGAGGGCAGAATTTTCAGTTTTTGAAGCCTAATTTTACTGTTCCATTAAGCACTGTTACAGTGGGAATTTGAGGAAATGGTAAACATGAAAGTTGTTCCTTATTTTGTCTAGTTGAATTTTCTTTTTTGAATCACTCCATTTGGAGTTTTGTAACTCCAGTTGTGGTCCAAAAACCACAGCTGGCCGGATTGCCAAAACTGCAGAATTACCAAATCTACAGTACCATGAACAGTGACTGTGATTGCATTTTTGAATAGGTTCTGGCCATAATTTGGGGTAGGTTTCTTCATGAAAGTTGTTTGTCTATGTCTTAACTTGTTGCTGTAAAAATTTCAGGTCAATTGACCATATCTACAGTGAGTTATGGCCAAATGAACAGTTACTGTTCATTTGGTCATTTCTGCAGGTGCTGTTGCAGGGTATCCGGATTGGGGCTAACTTTTGGTCCACTTGCTTTGGTCTTTTGGGCATGGTTTCTTCAGCAAAAATGTGCCATTATAAGCCTAGTTTCATGTCCAATTGGCCAAACACCAATTGAACCTACACAGCCAAAGTTATGGCTGTCTAAGTGGGCTGGAATCTCAGCCTCATTTCTGCTGTCTTTAGGCAGCCTTCCATTTCAGTTTTGCCATGCATTAACTCACTTCAAATTATGATTAACTTGCCTTAAATGGTCACTAATTGACCATTAGAATGTCCATTAATCAATTCAAATGCCAAGTCCAATTTTCACTCTTAAAACCCTAGTTTCCATTATAAGTTTTCACAACACACCTTAATTACTAACTCATTCACTAACCACATGCATACATGGTTTAAACATGATCTCTAATCCTCTTTAAGTCCATCAAAACACTCTATTATTGTTCCTTCAATAGGGCTGCCTAATTTCATGTACACATACATGAGTTTTTGTCCATTTAAATTACAATTCCTTACTAAATTCAAGTCCCTAATCATGAAATTAAAGAGTTTTAAGTAAATAGGTGCACTAACCTGAATTTAGCCAATCTCCAAGAGTTGAAAAACTCCACTCTTCTCTTCCTAATGGCTGCCTAGAGGTTGTTTAAGGTGTGGTGTAAAATTTTAATGAAGAGAGGTTAGGGTTTTGTGGTGAAACAAAGTAAGAATCAAGCTTGGGAAGTGAGGTTTAATGGAGGTTGAGAGAGGGAGAGAGAAGCTGTCGATTGATGAAGGAAGAAGAACAGATTTTTTTGTTTCAATTTTGCCTCATTTTCCATTTTTAATGAAATTGCTTGATTGTCATTGGTAGAGAGAAATTTTAATGACACCATGTGATGTCAAAAGTCCCATTTTTTTCATTTTTCTTTTCTTTTCTTTTCTACTTAATTTCAATTCAATTTTTAGCAATATTTATTCACATTTTAGATCATAATAATTATTTACTTAACTGGACAAGTCGGCCAAAAATCGTCCCTGAAGGCGAAATGACCAAAATGCCCTCCGTTTGGCTTAACGGGTCAAAATTGTCTGTACCGATTGAAAAAATTTTCTAAATATTTTCTTGGCATTCTAATGCCATAGGAACCTTAATGACCCTTCTCTAGAGTCCCAAAAATTATTTTATGAATTTTCCCCGGGTCTAGGGCTCCTCGTTGCGAGAACCGCAACTTCCCTATGGGTTGCCCATTGCTAGGGCACCGGCTCGTTGAACTTGTTTGTATTTTATTTCTAAAATTTTTACTAAATTTTTCTTACTAATATTTGAGTTAATTATGGTTCCTGACTTTAGTTTAAATATTTTTCCGGACGTCCTAGCTGTCCAGACCGACACCGGTCACCGGAACAGTAGAATGTACGGAGTTACTACAGGGAGGGTGTTACATCACTCTACAGGGTGCATTAGTTTTAGATAGTTATAGAGATTATGGTTAAAATTGATATTTTACTCTCTGAGTCGAACGCTCACTCCTGTTCAATATTTTTTCAGGCCACAGGAGGATATTTTTGAGATTAACCTGCTTTCTTCCTCGCAGGTCGATTATTAACGTTTGTATAAACTTGTTAAATCTTAGAATTTTCGCATGTGTTAAAAATATTTATTTGATATGGGTCTGTAAACTAAATGATTATTTTGGACCTGTAAACTTAGTATTATATGCATGTTTGATGGATTGGATGAGGGAGCTGAGCTCCCATTTATTTTTATGCTGATGAGTATGTGGAGGGTGAGCTGAGCTCCCTAATTGAGTATTTATTGTGTTTACAGGTCGGGTGAGTAAAAAACTCCCCGTTGAAAGGTCCATTTTATGGCCGGACTCTGTCCGGTTGATTTCTTGAAATTGGGCCCAAATGGGCCTTAGAGTTGGGTTAAGTGAATAGTTAGGCTTACTACAGGCCTCGGGGGTTTTAGGCTGGCCCAGGTCCTAGTGCCGGTCCGGCCCATAGGTTGGGTCGTGACAAATATGGTATCAGAGCTTAGGCTCCAGATTCGTAGGGAAAAATTGTCTAAGTATTGAGAAGAGTCTACTAGGAGTCACATGCGGAAAAATAGGGTCCACATTCGTCTTGCATTGTCATCTTTGCTTCTAGTTTCTGCTTCATATAATTATGTATAAATATGAGTCAATAGAGCTGTGTAATGAGTAATTTTGAATTTTGTGGGCTAATGCTGCTGAATTTCAAGAAAATGCGTAGAAGCAGGAGAGCTGCCACTGCACCAGAACCAGATGTGCCTGACGAGGTGTCGGACAGATGAGGAGCCCGCCCAGGAGGCGGGGTAGGAGGCCTAGAGTCGCTCAAGTAAAAGAGCGGTGCCAACGGTCGAGATCAGTCTTTCATGGCGCAGGGTCCCATGGACCCCATGGCAGCTACTCTAGCTGGTTTGCAGAGGACCATCGATATGATGGCGCAGTATATGGTCCACCCTCCACAGCAGCAACAGTCCACTGCACCAAGAGGGGAACCTTACAAACATATCATCAATTTCAAGAAGTTGGTGCCTGGAACTTATGATGTGTCAGACGATGCATATCGGTTTTTGGATTCCTGCAGACAAGCAGGAACAGAATTACAGTTGACTGATAGGAGACTAATAGAGTGTATGCAGCATGTCATGAGGCCTATGCCTAGACAATGGATGAATGACTACATATTACCTCGGATGGAGGGTTTGTCGTGGACTCAGTTTGTGGAACTGTTCATCAATCAGTTTGTGTCAGAAAGATTTAGAGATCAGAAGCAGTGGGCCTTTGAGGCCTTAAGACAGAATGGCAGGTCTGTAGATGAATATGCTACATAATTTCTGGAATTGAGCAGATATGCCCCTACAGCAGTAGCTACAGAAACTATGAAGGTGAAAAGATTCCTAAAGGGGCTTAACAGAAGGTATGCGAACCTGGCCATGATGTCTGATCAGTCTTTTGATGTGGTGGTTGATCGAGCCAGACAGATTGAGATTAGCTATGCTGTGGATGACAGCGGAAGAGCAAAGAAAAATAGAGCAGAGGGTTCTACCGGTGTTCCCCAAATGGGTACTCCAGACAGTGGTGGCCAGAGTAATTACAAATGAAAAAGTAGGAACAAGAAGAGTGGTTTTAGACACAAACCTCGAGGGTTCAGACCAGGATACGGATCCAGCAGTGGTCACAGTTCAAGGTACAGCAGTTCTGGGTCTGGTTCGGGATCCTCCTTGGCACCTTGTGCACAGTGTGGAAGAGGACATTCAGGACCTTGTTTGATGAGTTCAGGAGTATGTTTCAGGTGTGGCCAACCAGGTCACTTTGCTCGAGAATGCCCTGTGTTCAGCGAGCCACAGATCCGGGTGCTTCCAGCATGGCAGGCAATCAGTTCAGTGGCCAACAGGGCCGAGGACAAGGGGGACGTGGATTTGGAGGCAGATCATGAGGTAGAAGTCAGTATCAGTGTAACACCCCGTTGCATAACCTAGTATATTTCACTGTTCCGGTGACCGGTGTCGGTCCGAACAATTATTGGGATTAGGGCCACACTTAAGACAACTTGAGAAGCCATAAACACAAATAATTAGTAATGTTTAATTAGTTAACTATAAATAAGAAAAACAGAACATATGAGGTTAAACGAGCCGAGAGTCACAGCGATGAGTGACCTCCTCGGGAACGACTGCGAAGTCGTTTTAAACTCAAATTTCGAACCGTAAAAAGTGACGCTGCGGTCCTTAGGACCCTTATGAACACAGTGGAAAAGAGAAAATCACGAAAAAGAACTGTTAAGTCAGTCAAATAATTAGGTCAGGGAGCCGGAAGAAATATTGGATTATTTGCAAACCGGGATGAACCGGCGAGGGGCAATTTGGTCAATTGACCCAGAGTGACTCTGACATAATCACAAATAAAATCGGAGAAAATAAAATTTCGGAAACGACAATAGAATTAAAGAACTAATAGAAAAATAAATAGAAAAAAAAAAAGGAAAGAAGTTAGAAAAGTCAAAGGTGATGTCATAAAAGAATTAATAAATTGAATTAATTAATTTGGATTTAAGGGTCTTCCATAAGCAAAATAGATAAAAGAAAAGAAAAAAAAAATTTTTTTGATTACTTCATTCCCGTCACTCTTTCTCCCTCATTTCTCTCATTTCCCTTTCCACCATTAACACCCATTTCAAGCTTTCAAAAGCTTGATTTTATTTTATAAACTCCCTAACTCCTTTAAGTAAGTCTTGTTCTTGGACTTTGACAAGCATCTTGACAACAAAAGAGGAGGAAAGAAAGAAGATTTGAAAAGGAGAAATTCAACAAAAGAGGTTAGTGGTTAGTTTTTAATATTATGTTTAAATTCATAATTAAGTAGTTGAATTACACTAGAAATTGTGGAAAAATACAATGAAATAAATTGTTGAAGGACCAAACCTAAATTTTAGTCAACTAGGGTTTGAGGATGTGTATGCATGAACTTGGTGAATTTAAAGGTGTATGTGAGCTTATTGGTGTTGAATGATTAGCATTAAAACAATTAAGTGTGATTAATTACAATAATTAGATGAATTAGGGTTTGGAGGCCTAGGGTTTGAGGCAAATTTTGGAGAAATACATAAATGGCATGTTTGACCTATTGTGAAGTGAAATAGTGGTCAATTATGACCAAATGAATTGTGTGGGAATGGTAGGAAATTAAACCAAATTCGTAGGTCAATGGTCATGCTGCTGGCAGCATGACCAAACTCACTTTGAAGGACCAAAACTCAAATTTTACAAGTCCCATTGATATGCCACCAATTGGAGATGAAAATAGACATAAAAGAGAACACTTTTCATTAAGGAACCATGGCAAAAAAACTGACCAAAACTTGGTGAAACAATTGACCAAAGTGAATTGATTGCAGGCTGCCACTGCACTAAACTGACCAAATGAACAGTAACTGTTCATTTGGTCATAACTCGAGTTAGACAGGTCAAATTGACCTGAAATTTGGCCAGGGGTTAGAGGGCATATAGATCTAAAACTTTCATGAAGAACATCACTCCAAATTATGCCATTAACCCATTCAAATTATTGAGCAAAGTTAGGTTACCAAACCTGCAACTCTGCAGAATTTTCAGTGAGTAGCAATGTTTGGATGGCTATAATTCCCTCTAGAAAACTCGGATTTAGGCGATTCTTGAACCGATGGAAACCTAAGACATAGTAGAACATTTCATATGAAGAAAGTGAGACCAAATTATGAACTTAACTTGATCAAATTATTGACCAAAGTTTGATCAAAATCTGCCAGAACCCAAAATTGCAGCATGAGCGATTGCGTGAAGCGAGAAACTTATTTTGGCCATAACTTGAGCTACAAAACTCCGATTGAGGTGATCCAAAAATGAGAATACACTTAAGACAATAAGGAACATTTTCTATGAAGGAAGTTTTGTTAAATTCCAACAGTAGATCGACCAATGGAATAGTGCAACTTCGGAGAACCAAAACCGAAAATTGACAATTTTGCCAAAATGACCTAAGCTTTAAACAAATGACCAAAACCAACAAGTTTGATGACCAAAATGTGGTATGTGGGTGAAGTTAGAGTTCCCATACCTATTAAGCCTTAGAAAGTCAATAATTTGACTTGAATAGTGTAGTGAATAGTAACCCGAAACACAAAATTTCGAGAACGTCGAATTTAACACGTTAGAGTTAGGTAAATGTGAAGTTAAGTTTATTTTGGATTTATTTTAAGTTTTAGTACTGAAACATTGGAAAATTTCATGTTTCAGTGAAAAAGAATATCGGGACAGAACCCGAGGAGTCTAGTCAAGGCCAACAGGCGACTCGTTTGAGGTTTGTGCACAACATATACTTTTATAATCATCTTTTGTATATCGTTTTGAATAATGTGAAATATTGAATTATGGCATTCTTATGATGTTTGATTTAAATTGTGAAAGTTATTGTTGATTTTTGAAATGAAAATGTTTAGCAAGTTGTTAAGATAAGTTTTAAAACCACAGTATCATGACCATATATTTGAACACCTCACTAGCACGACTAGTGGAGGTAATTAGTTTTGAATTTTGATTCCTTCTCTGGAGAAGTGTTGAGGTGTGCCAGTAGAAGAGGATGTGAATGGATATCCATATATTTGAGCTAGCTAGCCTTGTGATATGATTTCTCTTTAGCTTCTGGCTATTAAGATTCATGTGATTTCTCTTTAGCCTCTGGCTATTAAGATTCTATTTGTTTCGAATGGCGTGATCTAACTGTGGGTTTTATGAAATGTGTTTTGATACTTTGAAATGAACTTGGTTTACATGTAAAATCTCACAATGCATGATTGTATTTAATTTTCATGTTTAGCCAAATTTTTGAATGAATGTGCTTTAAGCTTTGCATAAAGATTATTTTAGTATATTGTGCACCACTGAGTCCTAGTACTCGTGATAGCTTTATTCTTTGTCGTAGATATAGAGATTAGAGGAGCGTGATGAAATCTTGAGGTGTGTGAAGTCATCAGCTTGAAGTTTTCGGGTATAATTTATACCCTAACTGTAAATATTTCTTTTGATGTATATATTGCACATAAATGTATGGACATGTACATGGGTCTTGAGCAGCTTGTACAAAGTTTGTATAAAAGTTGTAATAAATTTTAGTTTGGACTTCCTGAATGTAAATTTTAGTATGATGAATATATAAATTGTTTATCTTGAATGGAATACGAATAAATGATATTGATGGACAGTATTTTGAAGAAATTATTGAACTTGTGAATTTGAGAAATTGATTGAGATTGAGTTTGAAATTGAAGTAGTGGTTGAGAAAAACTTTTAGAAGTGCTTTTTACAGGTATTCGAAGAACTGTTTTCTCAAAATACAGAGGAAACTTTGTCAAAATTTTTATAAAATTTGCGGAAAACTAAAATGGCCAAAAATATTAATTAGTTTTAATTTCAACTAAATGTTTTAAATACTTATTTGAAATGCTCACCACTTGTCAAAGATAAGAAAATTATTTTAAAATCCCTTGTAGGGTACTTAATGAGTTATCGGTAGGTGAAGTTCGGTAGTTCATTAGGTATTCTACGGGATCATGTTATGCCTTACAGAGGGGTAAGGTGTGACAATCAGGGTTCTGCCACTCAAGGTAGGGGTCAAGCTCAGGTTTTCACCCTGACCCACCAGGATGCTCAAGCTTCAAATACAGTTGTGGCAGGTATTCTTCTGGTCTGTTCCTATGAGGCTCGTGTTTTAATAGATCAAAGCGCTACGCACTCATTTGTCTCCCCTGTGTTTGCCATGAGGTTGGGTAGGAACCCTACAACCTTAGAATGTCCTTTGTCGGTAGCTACCCCACTTAGTGAAAACATAGATGTAGATAAGATTTTTTCGGGTAGCCCAGTAGTAGTGGATGGAAAGATCCTCTCAGCAGACTTGGTTCCTCTACCAGTAATGGATTTTGATGTAATTTTGGGGATGGATTGGTTGACAACTCATTATGCCACTTTAGACTGCAGGAACAAAAAGGTGCATTTCCACATACCTGGTGTGGAAGAGTTTAGCTTTGATGGTGACAGGAGCGTGGCTCCATATAATTTGGTGTCAGCAATTAGTGCTAGAAAAATGTTGAGGTGTGGATGCCAAGGGTATTTGGCATTGGTGAGAGATACATCTGTAGAAGGTGTTAACATGGAAAATGTTCCTGTTGTTAGAGAATTCATGGATGTCTTCCCTGAAGAGCTTCCAGGGTTGCCACCGGAAAGGGGAATAGAGTTCTGCGTTGATGTTGTTCCGGGTACAAACCCCATATCAATGCCACCTTACAGGATGGCCCCAGCAGAATTGAAAGAGTTAAAGGAGCAACTACAGGAGCTGTTGGACAAAGGTTTCATACGTCCGAGCACTTCACCCTGGGGTGCTCCTGTTCTATTTGTGAGAAAGAAGGATGGGTCATTGAGGTTGTGCATTGACTATAGACAGCTGAATAAGGTGACTATGAAGAACAAGTATCCACTTCCTCGGATCGACGATCTGTTTGATCAGCTCCAAGGGGCTAGATTCTTTTCTAAGATAGACCTGCGATCAGGCTACCATCAGTTGAGAATCAGGAATGAGGACGTGTCCAAAACGGCATTCAGGACAAGATATGGTCATTATGAGTTCTTGGTGATGTCTTTTGGACTCACTAATGCACCAGCAGCTTTCATGGACTTGATGAATAGGGTGTTCAAGCTATTTTTGGACCGTTTTGTCATCGTATTCATAGATGACATTTTGGTATACTCTCGGACCGAGGAAGAACACGTGTGGCACTTGAGGATGGTGTTGCAGACGTTGAGGGAACACCAGCTATATGCCAAATTTTCAAAATGTGAATTTTGGCTAGAAAGCATCTCATTCTTGGGACACGTGGTTTCTAGTAACGGCATTCAAGTGGATCCTAAGAAAATTGAAGCTGTAACTGATTGGCTTAGGCCTACAACAGTCACTGAGGTGCGAAGTTTTCTGGGTTTAGCTGGCTACTATAGACGTTTTGTGTAAGATTTTTCCAGGATAGCGGCTCCCCTAACTAAATTAACTCGGAAGAATGTTCCATTCATTTGGACAGATGACTGTGAGAGGAGTTTCCAGAAGCTTAAGGAGTATCTAACCACCGCCCCTGTGTTGACACTACCTATGAGTGGTGAAGGATACACCATGTACGGTGACGCCTCCAGAGTTAGCCTAGGGTGTGTTTTGATGCAGAATGAAAAAGTAGTGGCTTATGCTTCAAGACAGCTGAAGAGGCATGAGCAGAACTACCCCACCCATGATTTGTAAATGGCGGCTGTAATCTTTGCACTAAAAATCTGGAGACACTACTTGTATGGTGAAGTGTGCGAGATATACACCGACCACAAGAGTTTGAAGTACATCTTCCAACAGAGGGATTTAAACTTAAGACAGAGGAGATGGATGGAGCTTCTGAAAGACTATGATTGCACCATTCAGTACCACACTGGGAAAGCCAATGTAGTAGCAGATGCTTTGAGCAGAAAATCTTCTGGCAGTTTGGCGCACATTTCAGCAGAGAAGAGACCATTAATTCAGGAGGTACATGAGTTGATGGATCAAGGTTTAATCCTAGATCTTTCAGATGAGGGGGTATTGTTGGCTCATTTTTCAGTGAGGCCAGACTTGCGGGACAGAGTTAGAGTTTCCCAGCACAGAGACCAACAATTGATGAAAATCATAGAAAGAGCACAGCGAGGTGAAGGTGGTGAGTTTGGATTTGCCAATGATGGCGCCCTTATGCAAGGTTCTAGGATAGGTGTGCCCGATGTGGACAATCTCAGAGATGAAATCATGCGAGAGGCACACTATACACTGTATAGTGTCCACCCAGGTTCCACCAAGATGTACCATGATGTGAAAGATAGCTACTGGTGGAATGGCATGAAGAGAGACATAGCAGACTTTGTGTCCAAGTGCTTGACTTGTCAGAAGGTGAAGTTTGAACACTAGAGACCGTTAAGAAAGCTGCAAGAGCTCCCTATCCTAGAATGGAAGTGGGAAATGATCACTATGGATTTTGTGACTGGGTTGCCTCGTACCACGCTAGGATATGATTCGATATGGGTAATTGTGGACCGTCTAACCAAATCAGCTCACTTTTTGCCTGTGAAGACTACGTATTCTGTGGCACAGTACGCCTGACTTTACATTCGAGAAATAGTCAGATTGCATTGAGTTCCAGCTTCCATAATATCTGACAGAGGGCCCCAGTTCACTTCTCGGTTTTGGAGAAAGTTGTAGGAGGCACTTGGCACACAGTTGAACTTCAGTACGGCCTTCCACCCTCAGACAGACGGACAGTCCGAAAGGACAATCCAAACACTGGAAGACATGCTTCGCATGAGTGTTTTGGATTTTGGAGGTCAATGGGATGATCAACTAGCTTTGGTGGAGTTTGCCTACAACAACAGTTACCATTCCAGCATAGGGATGGCACCCTATGAGGCATTATATGGAAGGAAGTGTAGGTCTCCTCTGTGTTAGACGAAAATGGGAGAAGTGAAGGTGCATGATGTAGATCTAGTGCAGTACACTTCAGAAGTAGTTCCTTTAATAAGGGAACGATTGAAAACAGCTTTCAGTAGGCAGAAGAGTTATGCAGACCCCAGACGGAGGGATATGGAGTTTGCAGTAGGCGACTATGTATTCCTAAAGGTTTCTCCGATGAAGGGAGTGATGAGATTTGGGAAGAAGGGCAAGTTGGCACCTCGGTATATTGGACCTTTTGAGGTTACTGATAGAGTTGGAGCAGTTGCCTACCGGTTGGAGCTACCACCCAACCTTTCTCACGTTCATCCCGTATTTCACATCTCCATGCTCAGGAAATACATTCCAGATCCTTCTCATGTACTACAGCCAGATGTAATAAAGCTAAAAGAGAATTTGACATTTGAGGAGCAACCTGTAGCCATAGTGGACTATTAAGTGAGACATCTAAGATCAAAACAGATCCCTATGGTTAAGGTTTTGTGGAGGAGTCAGTCAGTGGAAGAGTGCACCTGGGAGTCAGAACGGGACATGCGTAGCAAGTACCCTTACCTGTTCAATGTATAATCATATACCTTATTCTGGCTTGTGTAAAATTCGAAGACGAATTTTCTGTAAGGGGGGAAGAATGTAACACCCCAAGAATTTTAAATTTTATTATTTTATGAGCATTATTGGTATTTTAATTTTATTTAAATTTTAGGAAAATTTTTTTGATATTTTTCAGATTTTGAAAATCGGGTTCGATTTTCCGAAAATATAAACTTTGATGATTTTTAAAAATTAATTTAAAGACCACGTGGCAAAACTAAAAATATATTTGGAATCTACGAATTTTTCTGAGTTTTCTGAAATTTTTTTCGAAAATTTTGGACCTCGTTTTCGGTTCCAAGGCAGAGTAAAAATTCAAAATTTTGTATCCTGAATCGGACCGACCGAATCGAACTGGACCGGATCGGACCGGTCGAATCGGATCGGCCTTTTCTTTTTCTTCCTTCTTCCTCCCACGTGCGTCCGACCTCCTCCCCTTCTCTCTCTCTTTTCTCTCTCCTCCCTCCTCTCCTTGCCGCGCCGCCACCTCCCCTGCCTCCCCAGCTCGCCGGCGCCGAACCCCAGCCGTCCCAGCCCACCGGCCGCCGCCCCAAACGGCCGAAAAACACTCGCGAACGTCCCTCCCTAGCGCGCGCGACCGTTCGTCTTCCTGGCCAAAATCCGGCCGATCCGGCCACCAATCAGACCGGGTCTTGTGTCTAAACTCATCCACTCATCGAGAGCTTTCCATAGACACCAAGAACACCGAAATCCATCGAGCGGTTTGTCCAATTTTTGCCTGGGAAGTTTTAGCCCATTTTGACTTTCGGGCTAGATTTCTCACAAACCGTGAACCCCACTAGAAAACCGAGAGTACCAGAGTGCTCCACTCGTCGAGAGCTTCACGGGGATATAAATTTCAAAATTTTCCGACACCGTTTTTTGGTGGGTCCCACGGAACTTCGCAGTGTTTTTCTGAGCATTAAATGAGCTTAGAAAATTCTGAAAAATTTATGTACTAACCCCCATGTTGTGGGCTTCGTGTAGGTATCCTCAGTTCGCGGAAATTCTATAGTTGTCCGGGTCTGTGAATTTCCGGCTAGACAGACCCGTTACCGGAAAAGTCTCCGAATTGGACCGAGGTTTTGGCTACCCCCCCATTGTTAGACGTCTCGAACGCGTCTCCGGAGTCGGAATCGGCAAAGGTAAACCCGAACCTTGCTTTTTCGTAATTTTCTAGTGCTTAAATAGGATTAAAAATCCATAAAGTATTCGTGGTAGCTCAGAAAATTATGATTCTTTTTGCAATAGCCTAGTAATATTGCTAAGGACCTCGGGGCAAAGTTTTAGAATTTTTAGAGCTTGTTTGGGCAGTTTTTGCAAAAATGATCAATTATAAGGACTAAATTGAAATTTTACATATTGTGATGAATGATTGATTTGATGGGCCCAGGAGGGGCTGTGTGATGTGATTGAATGGTGGATATATGAGTTGCGAATATAGAAGTGTGTTTTGAGCCCTTTTGCAGGTTGGGTAGGTCCTAAGTATAGAGGAGACTCTGCCGGATTTTTGGCACGACATAGGACGTATTTGGCCTTTCTCTTGGTTTGTATTGAGTCGATTGTATTAAATAATTGTAATGTAATTGTCAGGTGAGCCGGGACAGCCTTCTTCCTCCGCCCAGCCGCCACAGTGACCGTTGTCAAGTCTGTGAGTAAAATATTAATTTTAATTGTAATTTCACTAGTATTATATGTTCAAGCATGCCCATGCATCACTTATATGCATATATCTATGTAGATAAACTTTAGGCACGATTTATGTTGCATTCATAACTGTGAAAGTGCCATGTATGTTGCTGTGGTAATTTGGAGCAGTGTGCGTGCGTTGGCGTGCGTGTGATGTGGTGTGGACTATGGATAGGACGGGTAGTCACGGCTTGAGATCTTCGCTGGGACCCCCGATTTGGTTTATTAAGCGAAAGTCCGGCTTGAGTTCTTCGCTGGCACCAGGTTGGATTTAAGAGAGCTGTATAGGGGATCAGCTCCCATATATTATGATTGATATCACTGGGTGTGTGAGTGCTCCAAATTACCTTTTTGATGTTATGATATGAAAATGTTGTTGATGTTGCATTTCACTCTACAGGGTGCATTAGTTTTAGATAGTTATAGAGATTATGGTTAAAATTGATATTTTACTCTTTGAGTCGAACGCTCACTCCTGTTCAATATTTTTTCAGGCCACAGGAGGATATTTTTGAGATTAACCTGCTTTCTTCCTCGCAGGTCGATTATTAACGTTTGTATAAACTTGTTAAATCTTAGAATTTCCGCATGTGTTAGAAATGTTTATTTGATATGGGTCTGTAAACTAAATTATTATTTTGGACCTGTAAACTTAGTATTTTATGCATGTTTGATGGATTGGATGAGGGAGCTGAGCTCCCATTTATTTTTATGCTGATGAGTATGTGGAGGGTGAGCTGAGCTCCCCAATTGAGTATTTATTGTGTTTACAGGTCGGGTGAGTCAAAAACTCCCCGTTGAAAGGTCCATTTTATGGCCGGACTCTGTCCGGTTGATTTCTTGAAATTGGGCCCAAATGGGCCTTAGAGTTGGGTTAAGTGAATAGTTAGGCTTACTACAGGCCTCGGAGGCTTTAGGCTGGCCCAGGTCCTAGTGCCGGTCCGGCCCATAGGTTGGGTCGTGACATTTTAATTTTAGTATGATTAAATAAATTATATATATACATAATCAGAAAAAATTTCCTTAAGAGTTAATGCAATAATGGAGCTCTATGAACCATTTAACTTTATAACAAAAATTTTTAAAATTAATAAAAAATAATTTAAATTAATATATATAAAGAGTTCAAGTCATTACTTAGTTTATTTTTCTAAGAAAAGCTATATAATTTATTTACAAAATTATTTTTAATATTTTAAATGATATATAAAAAATTTGAAGTATATATATATATATATAAATATTTTATTTTTAAATTTTATTAAGATATATAGATAAGAAGAAAAATATTCTTAATTTACAATCATTATATAAAAATATTTTAATATATTAAAAAAATTATAAAATGTCTTATTATTAAAACTTATTTCTTGAAATTACTTTTATTGTTTACTGCTCACTCCGTCCATAAAGAATGGCCATAATTGAAGTTTTTAGGATGATTAAGTAAATGATTAGACAAATTTATTTTTATAAAAAGAAAATTAGTAATTTATTTAATTATTCTTTTTTGAAAATATAAAGAAATGAATATTAACGTAATAAACAGCTAATTTAATTAAAAAGAGAATAATAATATTAATTTTAAAAAATTATATAAATATTTATTATATTTTATAAAAATAAATAGTAAAATTAAAAAAATAGTTAATTCTCTTTTATCTTCTAAATGTGACATAATTTTAAATAAAAATAAAAATTAAATACGACTATTATTTATGGACGAATAGAGTGTTATTTTAAATTTTAATTATTAAAATTTAATATATATATATATATATATATATATATATATATATATATATACATACAAGGAAGTATTAATGACTTGACATCTTCATAGCCATGAATTGCAGAAAAACAAAGAAAGGACTTGATAACATTGAAAATGTGAATCGGTCTTGTCCATATCTATCAAACCACCCCTGCCCCCACTTCACGCTAGAGCAGTTTAGGGAATTAAGTTTAGATTCACACAATATTAAATGCCTCAAATCCAATTAATAGAATCATCTAACCATATCTTATTCTCTTAATAATTTAGTTATAAAATATAATATCCTTTGCATCACATATTATATTATTTATTTTAAATATATAAAAATAATATATCTTTTTTATGATTTGATTTTAAAATTCAACCTTATAAAAAAAAAACAAGTTATTTAAGATAATTAAAGCGGACAAGTTTTAAAAAAGCTTTATGCTTAATACTAATATGTCCCCCTTTTCTTGTCCCCTATTCAATGAAATGTGACACTTGTGGTGAGAAAACCAACTGGATATGCGCAGAAAGCTTAGTCTCTTCCTACATAAAATTCGTAAAATAGGGTTGGCATTAAATGTAAGAACTACCCACGATGAATTATAAGCAAAAGGCTTCACAGCCACATTATATGGAATAAATCATATGAAAAAAAGATTGAATTGAATTTCATTTCAATACGTTAGCCAGTGTCACAGTATCATATTACTTAATTGTTAATCTTGTTCAAACATATCAATTTTTTCAGTACAAAAAAAGAGTTTACGCCATCAATTTCACTTTATCAATCCTGTGGCGAAGTGCATTTCCCTTTTCTTAGTATAAAACTATGTATAGGGCCTTGGTATTTATTGCATGCAGAACTCAAAGCGGCTCATCGGCAGTCAAAAAATTTATTGCTTTGACTAACACAGAGAAGGGATGAGGAGGAGGTCGGAGAACAGAAAGAGATCGGGAAATAAAAAGGACCAGATACAAAAGAAAATAGAGATCGGAATAATAATCCTAAGATCGGTCAGTCACAATGAGAAGATTGAAAAAGAAAAAGACGACCTATAGAGATCGGAGAGCTTAGGGAGTTGAACAGCTTTTAATCATGACCTTTAATTCATAAAAACTAGCTCCCTTCACCGTCAGATCAGAGTCAGTTAAAGCATTGCAGGCATGATCCAATCCTCACCACACATCTCATTTGTAAGGACGCACTCCTAGCCGTCGAATTCCAAACGATTAAAGCAGCCAAGTACATCTCGATTTACACCGATGATTATAATTGTAAGGATGGATCTGAGGCCTTCGGATAAAAAATAAATAACAGATTCGGTGCTTTTTGTTTCCAGCCTTTGGATCCATTTTGTAAGGCAAGACCCTTGTCCATTGGATTAAGGTGCGAAAGGACAAAAATTCCGAACGGAATCCCAACCCTCAATTTTGATTCTCTTTAATTCTATGACGTCGAATTATCTCCTTTTGAATCTAGGCCTTCCATCTCCTCCCGCTGGAATCCTGGCCCTGTGTTTTGAGTATCCATTTCCTATAAATACCTACATGCAACGCTATAGAGGTAGCGGTGATTATTAAGAAAAAGCCCTGGAATATTGCTGTAGGTTTATTTTTAATCAAAAACTCTCAAGGTTCTTAGAGACTTTAGAAACAAGTTTTCTGAAGGATCTTACCGTGGAAACTATAGAGCTTGCAATCCATGCCTTGGATAACCTCGCAGAGTCTTGGGAATTCAATCACCTTTTCTCAAGAAAATCTCACTTCAATTATTTACAACTCCTCAAAATCACCTTACTGTCTTAGTGTTAGTAGCGCCGGAAACACGAAGACATCGGTACCAGCTTACTCGTTGTTTTAGCCTTTTATACAGGTAAGTGCTTGACTTATCATTCTCAAGTGGTCATGGCATAGTTTGTCGCAACAAATCTTCAGAATAAGTTTACGTCAAAACTGGACTTATTTCACTTTTGTGACGTCCATGAGTTTTACCTCTTATTTTTATGTTGCCTTTAATCTCTTTACGTTATTTCGAGTAAAAAAAGGGATAATTCAGGATATTGACATTCTGAAAGCACTGTAAAGAGTACGGATGTGAGAAAACAATGTGGAGATTCCCGATCAGGGTAAAAATGATTAGGAACAATACGGATGAATTGGGAGGTTAGTTACTCAGTCTACCTCTAAAAAACAGAGATGAGATCGGGATTCGGAATCAAGTTTGGACGGGGAACCTCTGAAATGAGATGTCCGAAAGATTCAAAATGAGGAGTCATAATAAGTTGAGGAAAGTTCGATAAATAAATTATGAGATCGGAAACAAGAATATGAGATAATATGAAAAGCGGGAGGTGATATGAGCAACGCTCTCATATCTAATAAGGTCAAACGAGTTTGGTCTCACAACCATGGCCTCTTAAAATTCATTTTTGACAAATTAGAAGGGATCGGGAGAGACTCCTTACTTGAGTCCTCTTAATAAAAATTCCGATATACACATTTTAAGAGATCGGGAGAGAGTCCTTATCTGAGTTCTCTTAACAAAATTCTAATATACACATTTTAAGAGATCGAGAGAGAATCCTTACCCGAATCCTCTTAACAAAATTCTAATATACACATTTTAAGAGATCGGGAGAGAGTCCTTATCCAAATTCTCTTAGCCAAAATTCTAATAAGAATATTTTAAGAAATTGGGAGAGATTCATTTTGTAACGGTTGGGCCCTAACCACTAAAGGAATTGTCCGCTTTGGCCATAAGCCTCATGGTTTTGTCTCATAGGTGGAATGGAGAACTTCCTAGGAGGTCACCCATCTTAAGATTTCTCTCAAGCGAGCACACTTAACCCTGGAGTTCTTCCAACTCTCCAAGCCATTCCACCAAAAGGAGCCTCTTGGTATCAAAGCCGCTCGCGTATCCTCTTGGGTGATGGTGGGGCAAACCTCAGCGAGGACGCTGAGTCCCGAAAGGAGGGGAGAAAGGTCTTTTAGGCAAATCTCACATCGGCAAAGCACGGAGATGGTCTTGGGTTCAAAAAGTAATGATATATAAGATGGGGGAACTAATCACTAGAGGCGCCTTTTGGTGGAATGGCCTGGAGAGTTGGAAGAACTCCAGAGTTAAGCGTGCTCACTTGAGAGAAATCCTAGGATGGGTGACCTCCTGAGAAGTTCTCTATTCCACCTATGGGACAAAACCGTGAGGCTTATGGCCAAAGCAGACAATTTCTCTAGTGGTTGGAGCCCGACCGTTATACCCTTCCCGAAATCTTTTCAATCAAAATTTTAATATTTAAATACCGAGACTCCTAACATGTGAGCCAAGAACCTTTCTCATTCATTATGGATCTTTAAGGACTCAAATAACATCTCTTTAAAATTAGAATCCCAAATTCAAAGTTGAAAAATTAGATAAGATATGTAACAAATCAAATAAACAAAACACCAATTCACCGTAGGGACATCCCATGTACTCGTGTTCTTGAAAAACCCAAAATGGTGAGATATTAAATGCTCCTTCTATCAATAAAAGGACCGACATCGTGACTCGAAAACCTCCCAAATTATTAATCATAAGCAATTAAGAGCATATCGTTAAATTTGCTGACCCTCGTTAAGAGACGAGGTGGGATGCCTAACACCTTCCCCACCCGTGAATGGACTCCGAACCTAGAATCTCTGTATCGGAAGTGGTTTTTGTTTTTTTCAGTAATGGTTTCCTTTAATTTCCCTTAAAATTAAAGTGGCGACTCCTCACTTTTTCCACTTCGGTGAGAATCGTCCGGCGATCGCAAAGTCCTTGCGACAATGCTCAACCCTATTCAACTATTTTTTTTCAGGTGACAGGTGGACTCTTTTTGTGAATAACCTACTTTTCTTCTCACAGGTTTACTAGTAACAGCTTAATTATATTTCATTTCCTTGATTTATAACCTAGAACTCCGCATGTGTTAGTAGTATTTCAATCTTGATTGGGACTGCAATAATTTATTTCTTTAAAGTTGTAAACATATTATATGGGTATGTTGGAATATTTGAGATGAGTATTTACTTGAATGAGGGAGCTGGGCTTCAATTTGATTATTTATTATTTTGAGGATTATGAAGGTGAGTTAAGCTTCCCAAATTTAGTTATTTTTATGTTTACAATTTGGGTGAGTTAATGCTTCTCGTTGGATAGTTCAATTTATAGTTGAATTTTATACGTTTGATTTCTTGAATTTGGACTACAGTTATGGACCTTATGGTTGGGTTAGGGATAATTACTTTTACTACAAACTTTGGAGGCCTTATGCTAATCAAAGTTCTGGTACCGGTCCGGCTCAGAATTTGAGTCATAACAAATAAATTCTAAAAAACATTAAATAAAAATTAACATGTCACACCTTACCCCTCCGTAAGGCATAACATGATCCCGTAGAATACTTAATGAACTACCGAACTTCACCTACCGATAACTCATTAAGTAACCTACAAGGGATTTTAAAACAATTTTCTTACATTTTGGAAGTGGTGAGCATTTTGGTAGGAATTAAAAATCATTTATTCAAAGCTTAAGGACTAGTAAAAATTTTTATCCATTTAAATTTTGCTGCAAATTTTATAAAAATTTTGACAGAGTTCCCTCTGTATTTTGAGAAACCAGTTCTTCAAAGACCTGTAAAAAGCACTTCCAAAAGTTTTCCACAACTCCCAACCTCCAATAATTCATAATTCAACTCAAATCAATTCATTCCAAAACAAATCCACAATCCAAATCAAATTTGTCAACTCAGAATATTTAATAAATCCATTCACAAAACATAACGCAGGAAATTCATATATATAAATATTAAATTTACAGAAGTAAATCTAAAATAATATTATCATAATTTATTTACAACTGCTCAATTTACATTGATACTTATGACATTACAGTATTTACATCAAAATAACCATAAGGGTATAAAACAATACCCGTACAAAAGGGGTCAAGAAGTTCTTGTCAATCCCGCAGCTCACTCTGCTGCTTTCTCCTTGCTCTTATCTGCGACAGTAAATTAAACTATCGCTGAGTATAAACATACTCAGTGGTGCACAATAAAAATTTAAAATGCAATAAATAAATCCTTCATTGCCAAAAGCAATTCAAATGTTTCTCAGTCACATTGCAATAATGATCGAAGTTCATAATAACACCCTTTTGTCAAATAATCTATTAAACACAGTTTAGTCAAACAATTTCATAAACACAGTGTTGCCAAAGTCATACACAACTTAAGCAATGACACAAAATTTTCGATCATTGCCGTGTTGTACACCACGACAAAGCAATCTACAACCCCATTAATCGAAATCAATGAGGGAGGTGGCTAGCTAGCTAATGAGTACTCATCCGATCTACAACCTCAACTGGCGAGCCAGAGAGGGAGGAAAATAAACGATCTCAACCCCATAAATAGAGGAGGAAATGTGATACTGTCATGCTAAGTGTGAACATAAAATCCATTTCAAACATTTCATTCAAATATTGCATACAAAAATCAAATCAATTTCCAAAGTTACAATTTAATCACAAGGTGGCAACACAAAAGTTCATAAATTCATACTGCATGCTAAATCAATTTTTCAAGGGTAAAATGCTTAAATAGGATTTATTGTGCACAAACCTGACTGGAGTTGCCTCTAGGCCTTGACTCAATCTCTCCGAGCTTCCAAGTCTTTTTCAGCTGAAACACACAATTTCATAGTGTTTCAGTACCATAACTTAACATAAGTCCAAAAATAAATTTAATTTCACTTTAACTAGCTCTATTGCGTTAAATTCGACGTTCTCAAGTGTTTTTGTGTTTCGGGTTACTATTCACTGCACTATTCAAGTCAAATAGTTGACTTTCTAAGACTTAGTAGGTATGGGAACTCCAACTTCACCCACATACCACATTTTGGTCATTAAACTTGTTGGTTTTGGTCATTTTCTCAAAGCTTAGGTCATTTTGGCAAAATTGCCAATTTTCGGTTTTGTGCTCTGAAGTTGCACTGTTCCATTGGTCGATTTACTGTTGGAATTTGACAAAACTTCCTTCATAGAAAATGTTCCTTATCGTCTTTAGTGTATTCTCATTTTTGGATCACCTCAATCGGAGTTTTGTAGCTCAAGTTATGGCCAAAATAAGTTTACTGTTCACGTGCACTGTTCATACTGGTATCTTGGGTTCTGGCAGATTTTGCTCCAACTTTGGTCAGTAATTTGATTAAGTTAAGTTCATAATTTGGTCTAACTTTCTTCAGATGAAATGTTCTACTATGTCTTAGGTTTCCATCGGTTCAAGAATCGCCTAAATCCGAGTTTCCTAGAAAGAGTTATAGTCATCCAAATATTACTGCTCAACTGAAAATCTGCAGAGTTGCAGGTTTGGTAACTCAACTTTGCTCAATAATTTGAATGGGTTAATGGCATAATTTGGGGTGATGTTCTTCATGAAAGTTTTAGGTCTATATGCCCTCTAACCCCTGGCCAAATTTCAGGTCAATTTGACCTTTCTAACTCGAGTTATGACCAAATGAACTGTTCATTTGGTCAGTTTGGTGCAGTGGCAGCCTGCTCTCATTTCACTTTGGTCAATTGTTTCACCAAGTTTTGGTCAGTTTTTTGCCATAGTTCCTTAATGAAAATTGTGCTATTTTATGTCTATTTTCATCTCCAATTGGTGGCATATCAATTGGGCTTGTAAAATTTGAGTTTTGGTCCTTCAAAGTGGTCTGGCAGCATGACCATTGACCTACGAATTTGGTTTAATTTCCTACCATTCCCACACAATTCATTTGGTCATAGTTGACCACTATTTCACTTCACAATAGGTCAAACATGCCATTTATGCATTTCTCCAAATTTTGGTTCACAAACCCTAACATTCAAACCCTAACTACACTAAAATGTTGCATTTATTCCCATTTATGCATTTCCAACTTACTACCATTCTCATGCAATCTTACTAACACATTTAATTCATTCAAAATACATCAAACTCTCCCACATCCATGGCTGGCCAAAATTTCAGTTTGTCCTTCCCCATATTTTTATTTCATTTTAACACATTACAAGCTAATTCAACAACTAATGATGCATTAAAAATGGAAAGAATGGAAAGTAACAAGTTGACATGCTCACCTCACTTAAGTCCTCAAAACCCTATCTTTAGCTCCTCTTTCTTCTTGAAATTCTCTTCTCAAGTTGCAACTACAAGCTTTAATGAAGTTCTTATGAGAGTTATTATGGTTGGGTAATGAGAAATTAAGCTTAGTGTAAGCTTAAGGAAAGAGCTTTCATGGAGGATTTATGGAGGAAGGTGGGGTGTCACTTTAGGAAGAAGAAGAGCTTTCTAATAAATTTCTTTTTCTTTTCTTTCCTTTATACGTTTTTTGCTTATGGAAGACCACTAAATCCAAATTAATTAATTCAATTTATTAATTTAGTTATGACATCATGCATGATGTCATAACTTTTGACTTTTTTCATTTTCATCTCTTTTTCTTTTTTTTTTTTTATTAGTTCTTTAATTTAATTCTCGATTCCGAAATTTTCTTTTCTTCGATTTTATTTGACAGTTAGGTCAGGAGTCAGCTCTCAGGGTCAATTGACCAAATTGCCCCTCACCGGTTCATCCCGGTTTGCTAATAATTCCATATTCTTCCGGCTCCCTGACCTAATTATTTGACTGGCTTAACAGTTCTTTTTCGTGATTTTCTCTTTTTCACTGTGTTCATAAGGGTCCTAAGGACCGCAGCGTCACTTTTTACGGTTCGAAATTTGAGTTTAAAACGACTTCGCAGTCGTTCCCGAGGAGGTCACTCATCGCTATGACTCTCGGCTCGTTTAACCTCTTATGTTCTATTTTTTCTTATTTATAGTTAACTAATTGGACTTTACTAATTATTTGTGTTTATGGCTTCTCTAGTTGTCTTAAGTATGGCCCTAATCCCATTAATTGTCCGAACCGACACCGGTCACCGGAACAGTCAAATATACCAGGCTATGCAACGGGGGTGTTACATAACAGATGGAGTATTATCATGCTTTTAATGTTTACATTAAAAGAGAAGCCCAATAAATAAATTTAAAAGTAAAATAAAAGTAAATAAAATTTCTCCCAATTTTTTATATATAAAAAATGTTAAAAAGATACATAAATAAAAATTTTAATTTTAGTATGATTAAATAAATTATATATATACATAATCAGAAAAAATTTTCTTAAGAGCTAATGCAATAATGGAGCTCTATGAACCATTTAACTTTATAACAAAATTTTTTTAAAATTAATAAAAAATAATTAAAATTAATATATATAAAGAGTTCAAGTCATTACTTAGTTTATTTTTCTAAGAAAAGCTATATAATTTATTTACAAAATTATTTTTAATATTTTAAATGATATATAAAAAATTTGAAATATATATATATATATATATAAATATTTTATTTTTAAATTTTATTAAGCTATATAGATAAGAAGAAAAATATTCTTAATTTACAATCATTATATAAAAATATTTTAATAGATTAAAAAATTATAAAAAGTCTTATTATTAAAACTTATTTCTTGAAATTAATTTTGTTGTTTATTACTCACTCCGTCCATAAAGAATAGCCATATTTGAAGTTTTTAGGATGATTAAGGAAATGATTAGACAAACTCATTTTTATAAAAAGAAAATTAATAATTTATTTAATTACCTTTTTTTTAAAAATATGAAGAAATATATATTAACGTGATAAATAGTAAATTTAATTAAAAAAGGATAATAATATTAATTCTAGAAAATTATATAAATATTTATTATATTTTATAAAAATAAATAGTAAAATTAAAAAAAATAATTAATTCGCTTTTATCTTTTAAATGTAACATAATTTTGAATAAAAATAAAAATTAAATGTGATTATTATTTGTTGTCACGACCCAACCTATGAGCCGGACCGGCACTAGGACCTGGGCCAGCCTAAAGCCCCCTGAGGCCCGTAGTAAGCCTTAACTATTCATTTACCCAACTCTAAGGCCCATTTGGGCCTAATTTCAAGAAACCAATCGGACAGAGTCCGAACATAAAATGGACCTACCAACGGGGAGTTTTTGACTCACCCGACCTGTAAACACAATAAACAATCCATTGGGGAGCTCAGCTCACCCTCCACATACTCATATCATCATAATGATAAATGGGAGCTCAGCTCCCTCATCCAGTCCATCAAACATGCATATAATAGTTTTTACAGGTCCACAATAATAATTTAGTTTACAGACCCAAATCAAATAAACATTTCTAGCACATGCGGAAATTCTAGGAGTAAATAAAATTACACAAATATTGATAAACAACCTGCGAGGAAAGGAAGCAGGTTAACCTCGAAAATATCCTCCTGTGGCCTGGAAAAATATTGAACAGGAGTGAGCGTTCGACTCAGAGAGTAAAATATCAATTTTAACCATAATCTCTATAACTATCTAAAACTAATGCACCCTGTAGAGTGAAATGCAACATCAACAACATTTTCACATCACAACATCAAAAAGGTAATTTGGAGCACTCACGCACCCTGTAGCATCAATCATAATATATGGGAGCTGATCCCCTATACAGCTCTCTTAAATCCAACCTGGTGCCAGCGAAGAACTCAAGCCGGACTTTCGCTTAATAAACCAAATCGAGGGTCCCAAATGAAGAACTCAAGCGTGACTACCCCTCGAAGGATCGTGTCCCAAGAACTCAAGCCGTGACTACCCGTCCCGCCCATAGTCCACACCACATCACACGCACACCAACGCACGCTGCGCTCCAAATTACCACAACAACATTCATGGCACGTTAACAGTTATGAATGCAACATAAGTCGTGCCTAGAGTTTAACTATATAATATATGCATATAAGTGATGCATGGGCATGCTGAACATATAATAATATCGAAATTACAATTAAAATTAATATTTTACTCACAGACTTGACGATGGTCACTGAGGCGGCTGGGCGGAGAAAGAAGGCTGTCCCGGCTCACCTGACAATTACATTACAATTTTTAATATAAATGACTCAATACAAACAAAGAAAAAGACCAATACATCCTAAGTCGTGCCAAAAATCCGGCAGAGTCTTCCCTATACCTAGGACCTACCCAACCTGCAAAATTGCTCAAAACACACTTCTATATTCACAATCCATATGTCCACAACTCAATCACATCACACAGCCCCTCTTGGGCCCACCAAATCAATCATCCATCACAGTATGTAATATTTCAATTTAGTCCTTATAATTGACCATTTTTGCAAAAACTGCCCAAATAAGCTTTAAAAATTCTAAAACTTTGCCCCGCGGTCCTTAGCAATATTACTAAGCTATTGCAAAAAGAATCATAATTTTCTAAGCTACCACGAATATTTTATGGATTTTTAATCCCATTTAAGCACTAGAAAATTACGAAAAAGCAAGGTTCGGGTTTACCTTTGCTGATTCCGACTTCGGGGACGCGCTCGGGACGTCTGACAATAGAGGGATAGCCAAAACCTCGATCCAATTCGGAGACTTTTCCAGAACAGTGCACCGCCGGAAATTCACAGACCTGGTCAACTGTCGAATTTCCGCGAATTGAGGATACCTACACGAAGCCCATAACACGGGGGTTAGTACATAAATTTTTCAGAATTTTCTAAGCTCATTAAATGCTTGGAAAAACATTGCGAAGTTCCGTGGGACCCACCGAAAAACGGTGTCGAAAAAATTTGAAATTTATGTCGCCACGAAGCTCTCGACGAGTGGAGCGTGCTGGTACTCTCGGTTTTCTCGTGGGATTCACGGTTTTCGAGAAATCTAGCCCAAAAATCGAAATGGGCTAAAAACTTCCCGAGCAAAAAATGGACAAACCGCTCGATAGATTTCGGCGTTCTTGGTGTCTATGGAAAGCTCTCGTCGAGTAGATGATTTTAGACACAAGACCCGGTCCAATTGGTGGCCGGATCGGCCGGATTTTGGCAGGAGAAGCCGAAACACCGCGCGCGCGAGGGAGGGAATTCGCGCGCGGTTTCCGGCCGTTTGGGGCGGCGGCCGGCTGGCTGGGGAGGCTGGGTGGCGGCGCTAGTCGGCTGGGGTGGCAGGGGGAGGTGGCTGGCCGGCGACAGGGGAGGGAGGAGAGAGAAAAGAGAGAGAAAAGGAAGAGAGAACGACGCACGCAGGAGGAAGAAAAAGGGAAGGGAGCCGGTTCGATTCGACCGGTCCGATCCGGTCCGGTTCGATTCGGCCGGTTCGATTCGAAATACAAAATTTTGAATTTTTACTCTGACTCGGGACCGAAAACGAGGTCCAAAAATTCCGAAAAAATTTCAGAAAACTCAGAAAAATACGTAGACTCCAAATATATTTTTAGTTTTGCCACGTGGTCTTTAAATTAATTTTTAAAAATCATCAAAGTTTATATTTTCAAAAAATCAAACCCGATTTTTAAAATCCGAAACATCTCAAAAAAAATTCCTAAAATTTAAATAAAATTAAAATACCAAAAATGCTCATAAATTTAAAATTTTTGGGGTGTTACATTTGTGGACGGAAGGAATATTATTTTAAATTTTAATTATTAAAATATATATATATATATATATAAAAGGAAGTATTAATAACTTGACATCTTCATAGCCATGAATTGCAGAAAAACAAAGAAAGGACTTGATAACATTGAAAATGTGAATCGGTCTTGTCCATATCTATCAAACCACCCCTGCCCCCACTCCACGCTAGAGCAGTTTAGGGAATTAAATTTAGATTCACACAATATTAAATGCCTCAAATCCAATTAATAGAATCATCTAACCATATCTTATTCTCTTAATAATTTAGTTGTAAAATATAATATCCTTTCCATCACATATTTTATTATTTATTTTAAATATATAAAAATAATATATCTTTTTTACGATTTGATTTTAAAATTCAACCTTTTAAAAACAATCAAGTTATTTAAGATAATTAAAGCGGACAAGTTTTTTAAAAAGGCTTTATGCTTAATACTAATATGTCCCTCTTTTCTTGTCCCCTATTCAATGAAATGTGACACTTGTGGTGAGAAAACCAACTGGACATGCAGAAAGCTTAGTCTCTTCCTACACAAAATTCCTAAAATAGGGTTGGCATTAAATGTAAGAACTACCCACAATGAATTATAAGCAAAATGCTTCACAGCCGCATTATATGGAATAAATTATATGAAAAAAAGATTGAATCGAATTTCATTTCAATACGTTAGCCAGTGTCAGAGTATCATATTACTTAATTGTTAATCTTGTTCAAACATAGCAATTTTTCCAGTACAAAAAAAGAGTTTACGCCATCAATTTCACTTTATCAATCCTGTGGCAAAGTGCAATTCCCTTTTCTTAGTATAAAACTACGTAAGATGTGATAAAATCACCATGTGGCCTTTCAAGATCATCCTATGTACCATTAAAGCTTTGCTTCAATAAATAGTGTTGTTTTTAATCACATAGCATAAAAAAGGAGTACAAAAACAGAAACGCACCGTTTTCCTGATAGCCCTATTACCTGGACAAATTACAAGTCCAGAACCAAGCATTAATCATATGCCTATGATAGGCGCCTCCACAACGCTGGACGATCTCTTGATATGAGGAGGACACGAGATGCCAAGTAGTCAAAAGAAGGGGAATACATGTCATCTGGGCCAATAACATCTTTTCCCTTTTTGGTACTACCATAATCAATGGTGGAAGAGTAAATGCCGTCATCCTTCAAGGCATCAAAGACAAATAGCCCCAGCCCACAAACACCCATTACAAACTCAGAATTTCCCCAAACCTGTGTTATTCCTGAGTAATGCAAGTGAGCATTTGATTCTGGCATAGAGTATGTACTGACTATCCCTGGTTTGCGTAATGAAAACTGTTGCACCTGTAAACACGGCTCTTTTTTCCCTGCAGACCTCATATTAGTACAGCCAATATATATCGAGTCTCCGCGAGTGAAAACTGACTGCACACTAGCACTGGTAATTGGTATCTCAAGACCTATGCCAGATGGATGGCAAAAGTCTAAAACATTAATGGCGTCCTGGGTGCAGAACACACCATCATTTCCTTCGGCTTCTGCAGCAGATACCCTGCATAGCAAAAATCAACTACTTGAGGACTAGCAAAAGAACTTTGCAATGGCTTCATCATAAATGCAATTAAAAGGCAGACAGCAAATATTAAATCCTACTTTGTTAAATCATGAATGCTAGGGTTGTTATGCCTATCCATGATTCCATTAATTAAGAGAACATTTATGACAATCAAAATGAGAGAAGCAAACAATTGCACGCAGAATAATATTGATAGATCATGCATGCACAACATGTCATCATTTCCATTGGATCCTAAGGTATACATCAAAATACTTTGGCAATAGTAGAGAACTCCTGCAAAGCTTGCTTCCTCTCAAAAATGCATTCATTTATTTCAAAAATAAATGCAAAGATCACAATTGCTTGTATCAATCACATGCATGGCATGACATTACAATTATAGACTGAGAGAGTGTGTGTGCTGGGGAGAAGTGACGGACAGAGACAAGTACAGGACGATTGGACAAAACCCTGGTTATCTAATATTTTTGGCACATAATTGAGAGACAAAAAATTGATCAAAGTTAAAGAGCACCGAAGTTTTTGAGGCCTATATGACTTGACATCTATTGAACAGGGAAAATTCATTCTGAGTTCTCAGAGCAGGCAAGTAAACCAGCGAAAGCTGATAACATGAAAATATGATAACTAGTGACAGCATTGAGTAAAGGTTCACCTTTGCCGAACCCCACCACCTAATTCAGCATCCGTGTTAACCACGTGAAGAGCAGAGATTTTTTGACCAGACAAAGAAATAGATAACAGTGATTGTTGGTTAAGAGAGTTGACATCCCACACAGAAATTGTTTCTGCTTCAGCTATAACCACTTTTCCTCTGTTTCTCCACTGCAGAGGACTTGAATTATCCATTGCCAACACAGGTTTCTGCACCTCCCACTTCATTATTTGCTCTCCATCACGTATATCAAACATCTTGATTACCCTTTGAGTGCTGGCAGTGGATATGATAAGAGGGCTGCATGGCCTATACCACCATTGTCTAGTTTCTGGCAATGATAAGCCAGACAAAGCATTTCTTCTATATGTAGTATTACTGGTAATGGGACCTAGTATTGTTCTTGAAGTGGTTGTTTCAACATCCTCCATGTGAAAAGCTCGCACATCTTTGGTATAGAAATCCCATGAACAAAATCCCGAATCAAGAGCATTCCCAGCAGATGCTGCCACAACATATCTCCCTGAGCATCCATCAGCACTAGGTGCACGGATTATCCAACAATCTCTCCATATGTTAGGTGAGACTCCCTCTGGAGGCTTGTATACAGCCTTTTCCTGAGATAGATTATGGGTCATTAGTAGAATGAAAAAAAAAAATCTTAAATAATGCCATTAATTTAACTAAATCATTGTACGCATCAATCTGCTCGTGATGTTTTGGAGTATGATCATGCTACCTTATTCACAATAAAAAATTTTGATTAAGCAAAAAATGCCATAAAAAAAAATTCAACAAACTGAATATATAATTAGAAGCAACTCTATTTATTCTTCACTGCACAATTTATTCAATTAATATGCATCAATTTAGAGCCATTCAATCAAATTTAAAAAACTGAACAAAAAGCATACCAAACAAATACCATATAGCTGATGACACATAAACAAAAAACAAAACAGGAATAAACAGAACAGAACTATGACCCGTTTGACGCCGATGACCAAAACACAAAATAAAACAGGAATTAACCATAAGCAGAACTAATTAGCAATGACACAAACCTCGCAATTAGCAATATCATAAAAGGAGCAGGACCCATCATCATGAGCAAGAAGAACAGACTCTCCCTCTGACACAAACCATCCTCCTGTTGAACTTTTGGGGCCCATTTGGTTAACTTGATAAACACCAGTATCTTCAGTCTCCTCACCAATTACAACTGCTTGTCTATTTTCCTGGTCATCAAACTCATCAAATGTCTCATCAGTTGTAAGATCAAGCTCCTCACTACATTTACCATGGAAAGTGTTTAAAGAATCTTGTTTTCCTGAAGCTGCAGCACCACCAGTTTCTTTAACTTCACAAGATTCAAAGCCTGTCTTTGTATCCCTCAGAGTTACCTTTGCGTCCTCCTTATGAAGTGAAGCCAAAAACTCTAGCGCTATAGAATTTTCTTCAATAGGGCTCAACAATTTCTCTTTGACCTTTGACTCACAAATTGAGTCAATGACATTAGATTCATTGCAACTCTGGGAACTTCCTGATGATTCATTCAATAATGTTCTACTTCTAAGCAACTTGTGATGAGGAAGGAGTCTTGCTTCAAGCTCCTCTTTGTTCAGGCCCTTAACTGAACCCTTCACCTGATCCTCTTTCTCACTTTTACTCTTCCCAAAGACCTCATTCTCTCCACCTTCGTTTCCACCAATTTTGGATGAATCACCTCCGACATGTCCAATTGCCTTCTCAATCCCTGAAATCTTGTTCTGAATATCTGAAAGGATCACTTTGGATGCATCTGGGTTATTCATATCCAACATCTCCTTTGTCCTCTTAATGTCCGATGCAATTCTCTTCACTTTCCCTTCCAGAAACGCAAGCTTCTCATGAAGCTTGCTTGGATATTTAAGACCAGGCTTGCTACTAGTACTCTCTTCAATCAAGCCCTTCTCCTTCAAATTCTCCAAAACTTTAGCTTTGCTACCAGTTGTCTCACTCGGCTCTTCTTGACAATCAAATTTATCAGGCCCAGAATTGTCTGCGCATACCTGACCTATTTTAACACCTTTTGGGACCTTGGAGTCTAAATTTGAACCAGCAACGTCATCAACCTCCCTTGACTTTATCAAGCTCGAGCTTATATTAACTCTTTTGTTATAATTGCCATTCAAAACCCTATACCCACTTGAATTCTTCTGTTTTTCCTCTGCTTTTACATCATTTCGTTCACAAAATCCGCCCCTTTTCCCTAATTCCACACCAAATCCACTATTTTCTTTACCATCTCTGTAACCTCTAGTCCCAGTCTTTTTCCCTGCACTCGACACCACACGACTATCGCCCTCTCCCTTAGAAACCCTAGAATCTCTAAAAACCCTAATGAACTCAGATGGGCTTGAACTCCTGCCTCTCGGCACCGATGATGTAGACCACCGGACGCGCGCTTCACTGCCGTCACTCCCCGACACAACAGCGGCTGAAGCCTTGTCGACACGCGGCACTGGCCGGATCGTGGGCTTCTGGGCCCTAGAATTGAGCCTGGGGTTCTCTTTGCCGGAAAGTGATTTTTTGAGGGAGGAACTTGGGTTTGGTTGCGAAGTTGAAATAGGGGTTAGGGTTTTCGTGGGTTTTTGGACGGCGGCAGTTTTGGCTCCGGCGCCGTTGCGATCCTTCAGCCGCCGAACGGATGGAGCTGACATGAGATTTTGATAGACTAATTAGACAACAAAAAGAATACTTTGGAATTTGAATCGATTGAATAGAGATTAGTTTTGAATGAGAAATGAATCAATCCAATTTTGAGTTTTTTACTTTAAATTATAGGGCGGGAAATGGATTTGAGTTTTGAAATTTTCCCCCTTTTTTTCAGAAAAAGAAAAAAAAAATCTTTTTTCTTTTCATTTAATACGGTTTATAGTGCATCTAATAACAAAAATAATAAATACATAAAAATTTTAATATAAATATTTAATTTAAAATTTATTATTATTTTTTTTAAAATTAATATGAGTGTAACTCCGATATCATATAAGATTGAGTTTAATTATCATTTAATTAAATATTTATATCAAAATATATATAAAATTAATTAAAATATATGAATAAAAAATATAAATATATATATAAAAATTTAATCGAATAAAAAATATACACATTTTTATATAAATTTGAGCTTTTAAATAATACACATAATTAATTTATAATTTATGTATTGACCTTTATATTTATTATAAATTTAAATTTATATGAAAACACATTTAATACTCTCTATATGCTATTTTAGTGATATTTTTAGAATTTTTTCCACTTTATTTATTATTTTAAAAAATTTAAAAAAATAATTATTTTTTCAACTTACATTTATTTATTATTATTTTCAATATATTTACCACTTACCTAACATCTTTTTATTATATCAAGGGCACTGTAATTAATTACTATTTTTTTAATAAAAATGATGTTATTTAATTTTTTAAAATTTTTTAAAAAAATTTTAAAAAATATATTTAATAGGATAAAAAGGAATAATTATTAAATAAAATATTTATATCAAATTTTGTATATAATTAATTAACATGTATGTAATGAATGTAAAATTTATAAATAAATATTTAATATAATAATTATAAAACTTATTTTTTTTTATTCCTTAAAAATATTTAAATTGAATTGAATAAAATAAATAAAACATTTGAGTCATTAATTTGTAGATTTAGTTAAACATTAATAATTTTAAATAATTCTACATATATTTTATACCACATAATATTTATTATTTGACTGTAATTATAAATTAAAGAGTATTTAAGTTTAATTTAAGATTAATTAAATTTATCATTTTAATTTGAAATCTGTAATAGTCCATACAAATTTGTTAATTTGATAAGTTAATCAACGGAAAAAAAAAAAGGAAGAATTTGACTAAAAACTAATTATTAAAAATAACATTTTAATGTGAAAAGAAATAAATATATGGTATTTTCTATTAATCACGCTGAAAATTAATCTCATACCTAAAATTACAATATTTTTATTTCCTTACAAAAAAATATAATTTTAAATTTTTAGCATTAAAAATTAACAAAAATAATTTTAATAATATTAAAATAATAATATTAATATCAAAAAGTCAATAAAATAATATTTTGTCTTCTGATTTAAAAATACCAATAATAAAAGTTAAAATATTACTAAGTCTAAATCACAATCACAAGACAGCATTGCAATAGTTAAAAGGAAAATCATCCATAATAAGAAATATAATAGTCCTATTCAAGCTAACAAATATAAAACTAAATAAAACATCCCAAAAATCTTTATTTAAATTATAATAAAATCTATATAAATTTTCATTATTCAATTAATGGTTTTATTGATTTGTGATTTACTTAATTTTTCAAATTAAATATCTAAGTCACTTAATTCATTTTAACAAATTATGTAATTATATATGTATTTAATATTTGTAATAGTTTTTTTTTTCTCAATATTTGTAATAGTTGTTTCATAAAATTAAGTGCATTATTATAATAATATAATTATAACTTTTTACTATAGGTAAATGTAATTAAAAATCATTTTTAATTATATAAATTAGGGATAAGATATAGAGTCAAGTCTAAATATATATATATATATATATAACATTTTGTCTCAACTTTGTTCATTATACCAATTGATTTAGACTTTGTTTTCCATTTTCTATTTTTTAAAAAATTATAATTTTTATTTTTCATAAAAAATATAAAAATATGTTCACTTATATATAATAAAAAATAAATTTTAAGTTAAAATAAATAAAAAACAATTCATATATTTTATAATTAAAATTATGAATCATTATAAAAATATATTTAAAAACTTATTTTATTTTTAATATGTAATAGTAATTTATTTTATAATAATATGATTAATTTTTCATTATTGTAAATAATTTTTTAATAATTATTTAATTTTAAAAATTAAAAAAATTATAATATAATTTTGTTTATAAAAAAATGATTTTTTTTTTTGGAAAATGGTTAAAAAATAATGAAAAACAACTTAAAACTATCTTCTAAATTTTAATTAAACTAGAGACTATTAATATATATATATATATATATATATATATATATATATATATATAGATTTTAATTATTTCTATTGTAAAAATTTTATTCAAAAAATTTAAGAAATAAAAATATTAAAAATAAAATTTAAAATAATAAAAAAAAATTTAAAATATTATATATATATATATATATATATATATATATATATTATAAGTTACTTTATAATGATAACTATTTATTATATTATTAATAAAGTAATTATTAAATAATATATAACTTATATATGATAACGAATTTAATGTGATAAAAGTCATATATTAATTATATGACAATACTATATAAAAAAAATGTCACGTATCAAACTTTTAAAAATATCTTTCCATTTTATATATAAATATCCAGTTTACCATTTAGAAAATTAACACATATAAACAAAACTTTATTTCTCAACTTTCTTAAAAAATTTTCTAGAAAACTATCTACAAGTAAATATAGCGTAGTTTCTCTTAGTTGAGTAACGATATTTACATCTATTTAAACAAAAAATAAATATAAACAAATAAAATTTTTATTAAGAAATTCATAGAACTCAATAAAAAAATTTTAAGTTATTTTTATTCGATAGAAGTTTAAAGAATTAAGTCACAATTGATGTATTATAGAATAAAAAGTAATATATATATATATATATATATATATATATATATATATATATATATATATATATATATATATTTATTTATTTATTTATTTATTTATCTTAAAAATAATTAATTTTAAAATAAATAAATAAACTCAAAATTGAAATCTTCTTATTTTTTTACAAAAAAAAAAAAAAAAAAAAAGAATCATCTAAAATGCCATCAATTTGCTTGCTAACGACGTGAAGAAAAGTGGCTTTGTGAGATCATATCTTGACGGGGAAGACTGAGCTCACTGTTTCTTTGAAGCTCAAATAACGTCTTTTAATTTTATAAATTACCCATTTTTCCCCTACTTATTTGGGTTATTCTTCAACTTGTATGTTTCTCACTGGACCAATAGTTTTGTGAATTGCTACAGCAATTGGTTCAATCGCTTGTATTGGACTGCCTGTGGCTTTCAAATCATTTTCCCCAGTTAATTGCTCTCTTTAATTTCTGGTTCAGATGCTTAGTTTGTTGTGGCCTTTAATTGGTTTTGGGGTGATTTAAAGGGTTTCTGTTAATTCCGTTTTTATCAGAGATTGTTGGGTAGATTTTTTTTGTTTATGTAATTAACTGCTATTTCCTCTCTGAAATATTTCTAATGCTGGCTTGTCATGGTATTGGTCATGCTTTAATTTGGTTTGCTCTTGCTTAGTTCCTCTGTACAGCAGGTGGCATATCAGTTTTATTATTGCTTTTAATTATTTATTAATCAATGTGATTTTGGAGCTTAATTTCTTTATTCAATTTTGCAATGAAAGTACTTTAGCACATTGAAATCATTTTCATTTCTCTAATGTTACTTGATAGAGTTTCTTACCACTAGCTGAGCTTGTAATGTTCATATCCTTTCTAATGTTCTTGCCAATAATGCTTCATTGCAAACTGGAAGATTATATCAAATATGTCTTGAATGATGATGGTGCTATCTGACTATAGATTCGACACAAGCAAATCAAGGCTGCTAGGTGCTAGCATTAAGTGAGGAGACTTCAATTTAAAGCCTACTCATTCTTGGGGAATGCCCAAACCTTTCTAAATTATTTCCCCGTGTGTCAATAGACACTAAATATAAATCTTAATGAATTAAGAAGATATTTTTAATGCCTTCTTATTATATATAACGCACAGATAAGTGAAAACGATTGATTCATATTGATTTTGGAATTGTTGATCTGGCTTCTCAGAACCCTTTAATGCAAATGCTTTTATTTGTTTATTTATTTATTTATGAGTTTCATCTAATTTTTTATGCTCTTGACTGAGAAATCTTTTAATTAAAAAAATATGGATGGTTTCAAAGCTAATCCATGACAAACACTAGAATGCATAATGGACATATAAACCTTCCCTCCTGTTTAGTTTGAATGGTTCTTATTCTATCATTTGGGAACCTATCTTTATATAGTCAATTGCAGAGTATTGTTTCTGGTCTGAACAGAGGCCTTGTTGCTAGTGAAGATGATCTACAAAGGGAAGATGCTGCTGTGAAGGAGCTTGAAGCTGTTGGACAACTAGTAGATCTCTCAAATGATATTGATCGGATGCAAGGAAGATGGAAGTTGATATACAGCAGCGCATTCTCAACTCATGCTCTAGGTGGAATTCGTCCTGGACTTCCCACTGGAAGGCTTCTTCCTATAACTCTAGGCCAGGTGTGCTATGTCAATTATCTGCTAGTTTGATTGCTATGTTGGCAATCTACATTTATCTAGGGGTGTTTTCAGTGTTTGTATTGGTCAACTGAGCATTAGAACAGTGCACAGTTCCTCAAGCATCTGCGAAAAGTCTTCCACAGGACACATATCCAGCATGTTGAGAGTTGTCATTCAAGTGAATTTAGATCTCTATTTTGCTCTTTAAGAAAAAGCAGTTCAATAACAGCTGGTCAAGTCAATCCTCCCAAGCCATTTATAAATGTTGTCAGTTTGATCGTAAGCAAGCGATGTTTAGAGAATAAAATCTACTGTAAATTGCTGATTATAATTTTTTTTTTCTGCTTTCTGAATTTTGGTTTCTTGATTAGGTCTTCAGTTAATTGATGTCTTAAGCAAATAGTTCTATAATATAGTATCGCTTGAATTAGGTACTCCATGGCCTTCACCACCATTGAAGTGACTGCAATATTAGCCCACAAATTTGAATTCATAGGTTGGTGCTTCTCACTCATTTCTCCTACATTTGTTTCTAAATTTCTTTATTGTCCTCTAATTCCACCTGTTATTGTGGTATAATATTCTTTCTGGTGAGCTAGGGAATAGTATAATCTGATTGCTTGCGCTTGTATTGAGAATAGGAACCGAACAGCAAAGGTTAAAATAACATATGAGAAAACAACCGTAAAGACAAGTGGGAATTTGTCACAACTTCCATCGATAGAAATACCTCCAAGTCCTGGTGCATTAAGGCCTCCATCCAATCCCAGAGGTGGTGAATTTGAAGTTGCCTAGGTTGATGCTGATATGTGTATCACCAGAGGAAATAGAGGAGAGCTTAGGGTTTATGTGATCTCGTAATTTATTTTCCTGTGCAGTTTCTCTACCATCTCTTCACATTCAAGGTTCTCTATTCATCTTTCTATATCAAAAAGCATCTTGTCTATCTATTTTGTGTTCTGTATGGTAAGATGTTTTTTTCCCCCCGAGCAACAAAGAAACCATTGTGCAAATGTAAATTTTTAACATTTCACATTTCACATGTAGACCTCTTAAAAGTGCAATTGGCAGAATTTGATCCTCTTTCTGAACTTTTTGCAATTGCATTTCCCCAGTGGATCTATGCTATAATCCCTATGTTGTCTTGAACAAATTCATATAATAATTCAATTTTAATCCTTTTTTTTTGTAAAAATCAATTTTAATTCATTATAAACTAAAAATGTGAGAAACTAGAGTATTGTATAATATAACAGGAACTAGGGTTGAGCATCGATTAGTTCAGTTTGGTCTAGAAAACAAAAAAAAAGTTGGTTAAACTAAAATTATAGCAGATTAAATTGAATCAAACTAGTTTGGTTCTATTTAATTTATTAATTTAAGATCCATTGTAGGCCTTTTCTTTTTAATTTATTTTGGTTTATTTTAGACTCAAATTTAATTATATTTCTTATTTTTAAATTTAATTTGAGATTTAATAATCAATTAAAAAATAAAATATTTAATTAAATTCTATCAATTATTTTTTAAAACAAACTTGAGTTCTTTCATTTTTTTTTTTGGGTTCACTCTATTAGGACTAAAGCAATTATATTTAAAATTTTAGAGATTAAAAAGAGTATAACTTTAAAGTAAATGATTTAAATGTAAGGAAACATTTTATAATAATTTTTTTTTTTTTTTTGAGAATACCACATTTTATAATTTTATAATAATGAATAACCACTATGGAATTGTATGATGGGCTGCATTGAGAAGTTTTTAGATGGTGGCCCAGTTTTTTTCAACGAAAACTTATGTCGCCTCCTAAAGATATGGACGTTAGGGACATAACGGCTACTCCTAGTTCAAACTTCAAAACCTTATTTTCAAAATCTTTTCATTTTAATTTTGCGTCTTTTCTTTTCAAGAACACTCCGGCAGCTCTCTCTCTCTCTCTCTTCACTAAAATCATCTCTCTCCGATCAAAGCACAATTGATCTCTTTCTCTCTCTCAATCTCTAAAAAAAAAAAAAAAAAAATTCAAATTCATTGTTGTGTCTTGAAACCTCAAAACAGCTAACCGGAATCCTCTTGAAGAAACGGAAGAAAGCCTAACCACCATCTTGGTCTCCCTCAAAATGGCCCCTACACCTTCTTCTTCTAAATTAAACCAAACCCGATCGATCAAGAGTCCACAATCTAAACATCGTCTCAATTTTACTTCAGCAAGAACCCCAAATCCACATCCATCTCCCAACCCAAACTCAACGGTCAAAGAAACCCCTCAAGGAGACCATCCCATTGAAGTTATTGGTCGGATTCGTGATTATCCTGACAGAAAAGAAAAACCCAGTTCAATCTTGCCAGCAAATCCAGATAACCAGACTCTCCGTGTCCGTGCTGATATTGGGTATAGAGATTTTACTCTTGATGGGATTTCTTTCTCCGACGAAGAAGATCTTGATGCCTTTTACAAGAAGTTTGTGGAATCTAGGATTAATGGGGTCAAATTGGGGAACAAATGCACCATTATGATGTATGGCCCAACTGGGTCGGGGAAGAGTCATACCATGTTCGGGTGCTCAAAGCAACCTGGGATTGTATATCGATCATTAAAGGATATATTGGGAGAGGGAGAAGAATGGAGTGAAGGAAGTGATGGGGGGAGATTAAAGATGGGCACATTTGTGCAAGTTACCGTTTTGGAGATATACAATGAGGAAATTTATGATCTTTTGTCAAGTAATGGTGGAGGCGGATTTGGAATTGGCTGGCCCAAAGGTGGAAATGGATCTAAGGTAAAGTTACCTTAAATTTTGGTTTGGTGTCTCAATGATTAGTTTCATATATGCATATGTATGAAAATGTGTTGTTTGGTATGTAGTTGTGTAAATGAATCTTTTCTCTTATTATATATTTTCTTAAATGTGCTGTTGTTGGGACCTGGAATTCCGTTTCAGTTTTGTTTGTCTAGGAGGATATGGCAATTTTTATGTTGGTAAATTTTCCCTTATCCTTAGGGTATATGATCATATGCTACCGTTTAAAGAAAGAGTATTTCTCTGGACATTGAAGTTGCTTGTAATTTTATTTGCTTCTCTAAAGCTGTGAGCTATCGCTGTTTGATTTCAAAGTATGTCTAGGTTGAATTCCAATTGACCTTGAAGAAAGTAAGCTTGTTTTTTCATCTGCTTCTTTGTGATATTAGATTGATATAAAGTTCAGGGGTACCGTACACAAATATTAGATTTGATACTGTGATTCTTTATTTGAAGAAGTGGGGCGATTCATAAATTCATCAATTCTAGGTTAGTGTTATGTTTTATTTTAAGGGAGTTCTGTGTGTGTAATCTAATTTGCAGGTAAGACTTGAAGTTATGGGCAAAAAGGCTAAAAATGCTACTTATATATCTGGGACTGAAGCTGGAAAAATTTCGAAGGAGATTCAGAAAGTGGAGAAGCGAAGGATTGTTAAGAGTACCCTCTGCAATGATCGAAGTTCTAGGAGCCACTGCATGGTATGAACTTTGGACTAATTCTACCAATTGTTGTTTGTAGTAGAAAATAATTTTTTGCTTGTTATTTTGTTTTTTGTAGATAATCCTGGATGTCCCAACTGTGGGAGGACGGCTTATGCTTGTTGATATGGCAGGCTCAGAAAACATAGAACAAGCCGGGCAAAACACTTTTGAAACCAAGATGCAGGTAAAAATGCCTTTGTAAATTTCTTTATAGAGGGACTTCACCTCCTCTCCCCTTCCATTATCCCATGGCAACCCTTCATTTGTATTCCATGGCATCCCCATTCTTTAAATTTTTATCCTAGCAACAAGGAGGACACTGATTTTGTGCTTCTTCCATTGCAAAAACAGACAGCAAAAATTAACCAAGGAAATATAGCGTTGAAGAGAGTGGTTGAATCCATTGCTAATGGAGATTCTCATGTACCCTTTAGAGATAGCAAGTTGACTATGCTTCTCCAGGTAATTTTTCATTCTTTTTGGTCTTCATATGATGATTTACTTAGTTTTTCTGGAATCTAATCTAATTCATGAAGTTTTCCTTTTCTTTCTTCTTTTTCTAGGATTCCTTTGAGGATGATAAGTCAAAAATTTTGATGATATTATGCGCAAGTCCAGATCCTAAGGAGATACATAAGACTATCTGCACCCTTGAATATGGAGCAAAAGCAAAGTGTATTGTTCGTGGTCCTTATACTCCGATTAAGGATAAAGTTGGTACTGATGATTCTTCCGGTGTAATCTTAGGATCCAGGATAGCAGCCATGGACCAATTTATATATAAACTACAAATGGAGAACAAGCAAAGAGAGAGAGAAAGAAATGAGGCTCACAAACAGCTCCAAAAGAAAGAAGAAGAAGTTGCTGCGTTGAGAGCACTTATTGAAGGGAAGGGATCTGCAGCAAGTGAAGAAGAGATCAACTTGAAGGTGAATGAGCGCACAAGGATGTTGAAACTTGAGTTGGAAAAGAAGTTGGAGGAGTGTCAGAGAATGACTGAAGAGTGTGTTGAATTGGAGAGGAGGAGAATGGAAGAAAGGATACTGCAACAGCAGCAGGAAGTTGAAATGCTGAGAAGGCGTTTGGAAGAAATTGAATTTGAGCTATGCCATGCCAGGGATGAATATAATGAAGATAGGTCAAAAGACATGGATGATGAAAGCAGCTTTGCCAGAAGGCTGTTGGGAGTTTATGCTGATGAGGATCCGGGAATGGTGAAATCAATGGATTTGGACATGGGTGATCAACAAGCATTTGTTCCTGATGTGAAATATGTAGATATGGCTGTTCAAAATTCTACCAGCATTTGCATCCAACGTTTGGCCAACTATCCTCATTTAAATAACTTGAACCAGGTGGTTGGTCAAGATGCTTTCGTGCCAAAATATGGTGGCAAAATATGTCTGAGCACTGTATTTGAGGAAGAAGAGGTAGAAGAAGAGGAACATAAAGAGAAAGTGGAAGATGACGAAGTGGAGAAAGGAGTGATAGAGGTAAAGAGGATTGTTGGTGGGTCTAGCTCTGGAATAGATTTTGATGCAGGCTCTAAATTTGAGGCCCCTGACCCATCTAGTGGAAATTTGGGGCAAGAAAGTTGTTTGAAAGACGAATCAGAGGGGAGGTGTCTGAGTTCAGGACCGCAAAACGAATCTGAGAGCGTTGACGCAGCCTCTTCAAGACGGTTAAGAATCCAGAATATATTTACACTTTGTGGGAACCACAGAGAGCTCTCTCAACAGATCAGAACTCCAGCAGCGCCCGCAAAAAAGATGTTTGAAGACAGTAAAGAAAATTACAATCCATCGAAAGAAAGCAATGATGCACAAATTGAAGTGCACGTGAAATGGGAGGCAACTAAAGGAAATAATGGCAAGTTCATTACAACACTCAAGGTTGTGAGGGATGCAACACTTGCTGATCTGCGAAAGCTGATTGAAATCCATCTTGGTGCCGATAATCAAGCATTTTCTTTTCTTGTGCTTGGGGTGAGTTATCCTTCAATTGGTAAACCGTTTTAAAGTCAACTTATTTTCAGAAAAATTTCATTTGGAATATGATGGTGAAGTGCTTTCTTGTTCAATGCCTACTTGTCAATGGTGCAGGATCCTAATGGAGCAACAATTCCAAAGGAGAAGGAATCAACAGTCCAGGCCATCAAACTCCCCATTTGCAACAACCAGTCACATGGTCACCTTGCTTGCTTGCGACCATTGAATCATCTCCCATTAAGCCCTCTTCCAGTGACTCCCCTGGAAAACAAGCTCCCATTGACTCCCCTGGAAAACAAACTACCACTGGAAAACAAGCTCCCATTGACTCCCCTGGAAAACAAACTACCACTCACATGTGATGGTCTATCACCCAAACTAGCTCAGCACCTAAATTCTACACCTTTCATTACTCTACGAAAACATTAATGAATTAAGGCTGTGAAGTTCACCGAGTATATATATGCTTATGTACTCTTTTTGTTTGTGGTTGAAATGTGAATTTGTTGATATGTGAAGTGACTTTGTAAAGTAAAACATAGTAAGTAGTAAGTAATGTTTTGCATCTTCACCTACACCTACTATCATTTGCTTTAGTTATATATGTAGATATATTAAATTTTCATATTATTCAATTAATTTAGAAAATTACAGTATAATAATAAATATTTTAACTAAATTTCTGCTAGAAAATGGATGATTCCTAATAAAAAGTTTGATAAAATTTAAAATTGATTTAATGTTTTTAATAAATTAAATTCAACTCATGAGAGTTTTTTTTTTTTTTTTTTTTTTTTTTAATTCATCGGTTGTGGAAAGCAAACTATGCGATTTTGTCACGTGGTTTTTTTATGCCAATATTAATATCCTACACTATTAATCCCAGTACACCATGAACGCTAAATGCGAAATTGAATTACATGTTTACCCTTCCATTCACTCCTTTTTTATGTTCCAAGGACAATGGCAAATTGATAATAACAATGCCAAAAGAGAGGTGAACATATATTCTCCGTACCAAAAGAATAAACTTTACTTCCTTTTATATTTCTCCCAAATAATAATTTATTTATATATTTTTTATCAATTATTTTATTAATTATTATTTAAAAATATTAAAAAGTATTATTATTTTTTTAATTTTAATTTTATATTTTTAAATACAATAATTATTTATATAATTATTATCTTAATCAGATAAAATTAAAAATAATTTAATTAAATAAATAAATATTTTATTATAATTTAAATAATTTAATTATTTTTATTTAATCACTAAAATAATAAAATATAATAATTTATTAATATATCCCTATTTAAAGTTTATTAATTTTAAGAATAATTTAATAATATAAATTATTTATTAACTACAATTTTTCGGGTAAGTCTTTCTTTGAGTGGGAGAAGGGAGTCCAGTGGTTTGCTGAATAATTTCTCACTCGTCTCTGTGCGAGTAAACTTCCTTAGTAAGGTATCGACTTACTGACCAAGAAGTCTGTGTTTTGAGCGTCAATCACCATGGATGCATCCTTTGGTCTACCTCCTCCATCGATCAATTCCGATTCTCCCCAAGAAGATGAACAGGTTTTTATATTTACTTTTTTGTGGGTCTTGCCGTTACTGTTTTATGCATCTGTATTATCGTTATTTTGAAACTTTGATTTCAACTGGTGGTTTTGTTCTACGTAGTGAGACTTACTTGAATTTTTATGGGGATGTTTGGTTACTGAGACAACAGAGGAAATGGAAAGAAAAGAGAGTAAAACTTGGTGCCGCGTTAGTTTTAAGCAGTTGGTTCTAAATAACATATGGGTTAAAAAAGAGAAAAGAAAGAAAAACTCAGCTTTCTTATCAGGTTAAATACTTAAACCTTACTCCCTTTTACTCCAATTTGATTCTAAATCCAGACCCAGAAATTTCTAAGCATTTACCCCTCCATTGAGAGTAGAACAATTCTAAAATCTGAAAATTTCAAGGTTTTCTTTCTGTCTGGTTCCCTTTGTATGACATAAGCGTGGACCCTGGAAATGCCCTTCTAATTTGATTTATTTTCATATGAGCTGATAAACTATTTTTAGCGAGTTGGTTTCTGTAGCATCGATATGCGTTCCTGTAAGTGATTATCATCTTCCTTGGATAACGAACAGCTGATTGGATTTTAAAGTTTTCTTGAAGCTTGCATTGAATAGGAACTTCAAATATGATTTGTGAAGTGTCACCGCAAATTTTTTTGGAGGTCTACTTAAAAATCTGGAATTTGCTGCCCATAAGTGTTTAGTTTTAGATCGCCCTTTGGTCCCTGGAATCACTGGAACCATATGAATTTCATAATGCTTGTTTGTGTCTGTATTGAGCAGAAAAATGCTCGCCATTAGATTTATCATACTTTTTATTTTTTGCTTTGTTCTCTTCCATGGGATATGTTTGTACGGTAGGACTACTGAAGTTTATATCTTTTCACTTTTATCTATATTGATTTTCTCAACATTTTCCAAGTTGCATGTATTCCTGCTCGACCCCAAATTTTTGTAATATTATCACGGTTAAAAGGCCTCTAGGAGAATATTTTATTATGCCAATTGTGATGGTATGAGACATATTATCCTCTCACTGTATATGTCTAATATTTTGTAGCTGTTTCTTCTTTGTGTGCATAAAGAAAAACTAGATTTTGAATTCGTCCAACCCTAAATGCTTCTGTAAGACATTATATTTGATCTTTTGTTGCAGATGGATCTTTACTTGAAGATTGTAAAGACAGTATGTTTGAATTTAAAGGGGTCTGAGACAATTAAAACTCTAAAAGCGCTGATACATGAGAAGGAGGGCATTTGTGAAAAGAATCAGGATCTGTTCTTTGATGGTAATCTGCTCACAGATGGTCAAAGGCTTGTTGATTGTGGTGTTCGGAGGAACTCTACTCTTCATCTTATTGTCCAGAATTCTGTTGCAATAAAATTATTTGTCAAAATATCATCTGAGCAGAGGATTATCGTGGTGGAAGCAACTGCTTGTGATACTATCCACAACATCAAATTGATGATTCAGTCAAAGCAGGGGATTCTGTCAGATAACTTCACTCTTGTCCATGATGGACATCTACTTGAAGATGAAAGGACTCTGGCCTCCCTCAATATAAGGAGCAATTCAACTATCCATTTGGTTTTTTGTCAGAAAGAAGTGCTATCCATTTTTGTGAAAGCACCTGATGAAGAGAACGTAACACTAAGAGTTAAAGTTATGTTTACCGTTGATGATGTCAAAGCAATTTTTGGTAGCATGGTTGGTATCTCAGTCAGTGGTTGGAATTTGTTTTATGCCGGAAAACAGCTTGAGGGTTCCAAAACCCTGGCCTTTTATGACATCAAAGAAGGATCTTTCTTGGAGTTGTTACCTACTGTGATGCAGATATTTGTTAAGACTTGGATTGGAAAAACCCTAACCCTTGATGTGCAGGAACGAGATACTGTGAAATATATCAAGGAAAAGCTTGTTCAGAAGCTGCAGATCCCCATTGATCTTCAGAGTATTGTATATGCTGGAAGGCGGCTTGAGAATGACCGGGATCTGGCAAGTTATGGCATCCAGAGGCACTCTACTCTGCATATGGTACTTGCTCCCAGTTCAACTGTTATTAAGATGCCGTTAACTGACATTGGCTTCGAGTTACCAGCTACTACTGATATTTGTAGTTTGAAGTCTAAGATCCAACGTAAATTCCATGCCCCAGTGAAGGAAGTGTTGTTCAAGGGGAAGGCATTGCATGATGACCACACTTTGGCTTATTACAATATTGAGAAGGATGGACAATTGGTTGTGATTCTTTGACCATTGTAAATCCTATGGTATGCACAATATTAGTGAACTTGTGTGATAGACTGTCCAAGGGAAAGGAAGGATAAGGTAAGGATTTGAAGCTTTAGCGTTAGCGTAGAAGCATTCCAGGCCCTTTGTCTGTGTGTTGCTCAGTATGCGCTATGCTCCATTTTTAGCTGTTAGGAAAAGAGGACTTCCAATACTCCTGATGGATTAGGCTCAACTTTCTGGCATCCAGTATTTTGTTCCTGATATTCTGTGCAAATTATAGTTTGATAGTTGACCTAACTATAATCTTAATATAATCATAATTGTGTTCTGCTGTGCATTGTTGTTATTGAAATATAATTTAAATTCTGCAGCAATGTTACTCCTCTTTTAAGATGGAATGGGTATAGTAGCTACAAACAGTCATCCTGCTCAAATCATATGTCGTCTCAAATCTTATTGAAACTCATCCTAAATCACTTAAATATATTTAAACCTGTTTAATTTTATATATTTTAACCAATAATCTATGAAAAAATATTTGTTATTAATAATTTATATTTTAAAATTTTAATAATTTTATAAAATATTTAAATTTAATTTATTTAAAATATAATATATAAATTTATAGGTATTATTGTAAAAATATATTATATTTAATTAATTATTTATTTAAATTAATTTTGTTAATTTATACTTGACATATAAAATTTGAATTTAATAGGATATTATTTTCTATATCTAAATTATTTCAAATTAAATTATATACTATTTAAATCTGTCAATTCAGATAAATTGGATACTAAAAAAATACATATACCTATGAATTGCCATCCCTCACACATTTAAGGAGGGAAAAAAGGGGGGAAAAAAAACAACAGCCAATTACCTGATATCAGATTTCTACTGATAGGGAAACTCTATAAACAATACATAGGTTACAGCATCCAAATTATGCTTAGACCAAAACAAAATAGCTCGGGTGGGAGCCAAGCTCAAATGCTCCATTTACCACCTAATAAATCCTTCGCCATGGCGACCACCAGCACTTTCTTATTTTTAGCATCTGTGACATTGGAAAATCTCAATTCTCTGCACTGCCTTCACTCTGGCCTGTTGTGTTTGATGTTTTCTTGGCTTAAGCAATCAATAAAGTATACCCACGGAGTTTTTTGGCTAAGCAAGCTAGAGGTATAAGACAAGAAAAAAGTCTGATAATAATTAAAGAAGAAACTGAATTATAACAATATCTTCATAGCAGAGCATTATGTTCAATCTCTAATGTACGAAGTCACTGCATTCCTCTCATTCTTATTCGTATGCTTCCAAAACTGAATTTAAATGGCCTGCATAACTCTTTATTGCCGGTGCAGTTTCAGACTCCTGAGGTTCACGATCAGTGATGTCTGCTGGAGAGTTCTTGTCTTTTGTTCTTGATTCCTTGGGCTTTTTCCCCCGAGAATGTCTTGGAATGGAGGGCTGGTCACGAGCTGGTGATTCAACCGCTAGACTTGAATTCAGTTGCCGTTTTGTGGTCCGGATATTAACTGGCGAATCTCTGCCCGGAGAATCCATCGAATTGTTTGAAGAGCGGTGGCGCCTGGAATTTTTTGGCGGGGAATTTAAAGGTGAGTCCGTACCAGCGGTGAATGTTTGGCGCCTGGAATGTTTCGATGATCCTTCAGTGCTTCTTCTACCTGGGGAATTCAAGGGTGAGTCTGCACCAGTTGATGGGCGTCTCGACTTCTTCTTCGGCTTTTCACCCTGGCTTATATCTATTACAGGCAACAAACATCAGCAAATTAAGTGAAACTTTCTCAGAAACTAATTAAAGGGTTAGTGTCTGTTAAATCCAAACAAGCAAACCTGGTGAGGGTGGAAGTATTGAAAGGTTCTTAAGTTCTTCCATACAATTTGCAGTCCCATTTGAGATTTGTGGAGAAGATTCAAACTCATTCATCTGAAAATATCAGGATACAAATACAAATGAATTCTTCTCAGTGCTAAATCAAATGAGTGAAAGATAGAAATTAAAAGGGGAAATGACGAAGACAATACCCAGCTTGGTTTAGAGGCAGACGGACCATCAAATCCAATATGAGCAACATGCTTTACATCTGTAGGATACCCAATTTGTATTTCTGGTTCTTTCTCATCTGCAAAATATGAAAATGTTACAAACTTGGAGAAATAGGTTTGAAATAAAATAATTCATGAAAAAAGAGGAATGCACAATACCCACCAAACATTTGCGAGATATATTTGAAACCTTTTCTGAAACCTTTCATCTCCGCTGTGATGCTTACAAAATTCAGAAATGGAGAAACAAAAGATGAAAAAGAGAGAGAGAGAGACAGAAAAAGAAAAAGAAAAAGAAAAATCAATCATAAGATAATCATCCTCCAGTCATATTATTAAAAGAGTACTAGGAATTTGGTTATGTAAAAATCTCAATCTCCCATCGACAAAACAATAGGGAGACGATTGAATTGGGAATCTCCAAATTTGCAATTGCAAGGCATGATTTTTTTTTTTTTTTTTTTTTGTGTGTGTACGTTTTGTTTGACGGCTAGATGGTAAGGAGGTTTCTTTTCCAATCAAAACCAGTAGATGACCTAATTTACAGGGTAAAATATTGATGGTTTTTGCGCTAAATTTGGGTGGCGCTTCTCTATGAAAACGCGGGAATTTCGTTTATCAAACAACGGCTCTGCGTTTTGTCTGTCGTATTTTCTTTTGGTTGCTATGCTCCTCTTTTGACTCCTTTCCCATGGCTTGGTTTATTTTATTAAATTCATATTTATATTTTCCACAAAATGGATGCATTATTTTTATTGGTTGCTAATATTTTTACCCATATATTACATCTCTTTAAAAAATTTCTCCAATTATATATATATATATATATATTGAATGTCCACTTGATCCGAGGAGTCGGGAGCTACAAAAGTATGCATTTCTTACTATTCGATAATTTTATGCATCTTTGTCCTGTCTAATTTGAATCGGTAGTAAATTTTGAATACCTCCTATCCCTAACCAACTCAACTAGTAGAAAAAGGTTCCGATGAAAATTGTTGTATACCGTAATTGTAAAGGGAATTTCATGCATGAAACGAGATGTATCAGGCCGGAATCCACATGCTTATTCACGTATGATAAAGAATGGAGATACAATTTTCTCTTTAAAAAAGAGAGGAAAAATAATGGAGATACGATGCTTCAATACTAACTACAACCAGACACATCTGCCAATGAGTTGTGACCATTTTTTAATTCTTTAAATTAATATTGTACAAACCAGACATAACCTCAACTAAATTATATAATTGTAGTTAAAATTATATAATATTCATTCTCAACAGAACGAATTGAAGACACACTATGTGGAAAGTTGACAAATAATTAAAAAAAAAAATACAGCAAAATATGCTTTATGAAAAATCTTTTTCTTCATTTCAGGATTTTTTTATTGTAATTTTCAAAATGTGATAAACAAAAAGGCTTATATTGATTTTAAATTTATATACAGGCTTTTTCTTAATTATTGAAGTTCAATTGCGTTATTTAAATAGAAATTTTACTTGACATTCATGATTGCGTACTTATGAATCAAGCTACAGATTTATTCATTTTTTTTTATTTATCTATAACCATATTTTATAAATAAAAATATAAATTTATATATACGCTACACTAAGCATTAGAAAATCAGTAAGTTCGAAAAGTCACTTATAATAATATTACCAATAAATTTTATTTAACATATACATATTAATATTAATGCTAAAAATATAGTTAAAAATATATAAGTTGGATTAATATTTTTTTTTATTGTGTTTTTAATTGTTTATACTTATTGGTTTCAAAATTAAGATTTTTTGCAATAAATATAGAGGTTTATGATAGTAAAAAAATACTACTAAAAAATCAATTTTACCACTTAGCACACTCCCATGACCAAAGAGATAGACATACAAGATATGAAAAGCAATTATACCAAACCATAAATAAGAACAAGGAAAAGGGGCTGGATGAAAAGGTTTGAAAAAATTGCATAGATGTATAATTTGAAATAAATGTTAAACCAAATCCATCTCGTCTCAAGTTTTCAAGCGAACATATTAAGAACAAAAAGCAGCAGAAAAGCATTGCTGCGCACCAGAAAGACCTCTTCCATTATGAAGCTTTTAAATCATCCATTCCAACACTAGCCTGCACCAATGAATTTGATTTGGTGAGCAAACTAAAGCTATTTCAAAATCATTGTAATAAAAAATGGAGAAAATCCCTACAACTCCACCAAACTTTCTGACCCCTTTCCTCAGGCTCACCCCTCAAAATTCTGATTTAAACATTTCTTGATTCCTTTTTTTTTTGCGTGTAAAGCACATACCTTTATACAAGTGGCAAGCAGAACCGACCACTTGCTATACTTTATTAACAGAATAGCAGTGCCACAAGTTTTAAATTAGGACAGCAAAAAGGAAAGCAGAAACCAAAAGGTCCACAACCAACTCTACTTGATATTCTGTATTTAATTCTCGTGACATTTCACAATAGCAGTTAATTTGAAATGTCACAGGTGGAAATAAGATAAGCAAGTCTTGAACAACAAAAAGGGCATACAGTAGAGAGAGCGAGGGAGCAGTGAAGTTATCAGACTTGCTCATTTTCTGAAAAATATTACCAGGAATTTGTGATTCTCTTCAAGAAAACGTGAAAAGGTTGCACAAAAGTTTTCCATGTCAGAACCAATATCACCTGAGCCGGCTATCACTTCCATGAACTTCTTCCTATCTGGAGCAAGCTTCATAGCAACCTGTAAACCAATGTCCAATAAATAATCAAGGAGCTCTGATATGTAGCATATACTGTCTAACTCATCAAGTGAAGAGAAAGACCAGAGTAACAAACAACTGATATTTAGTGACATTTGCTTTGATTGCCAAGTCTAGGTTAGGACACCGATAAATTCATCTACAACAATATGAAGCATGAAACCTTGCATAAAAACCACTCTAGTGAAGAAAGTTTTCAGAATTGAATTGATCAAGCATAGAAGAAATTACAGTGAAACTTGAACTAGCAAGCCAGCCGTGAAATTTTTTCAGCGTCTTGCCATAGGAATCTGTACAGGCTTGTGACATTGTCCAGTCTGCATAAGCAAGTAAATTGCGGAACAGTTCCACTAGGAAATCCATTGCTCTGAGGAATCATAAAAAGACGATAAAATTATGAGAAATTGTGAATATGTAGTGAGGTCTGCTTAATCATAGAAGCACAGACAATTGGCAGCAGTTCACTGAATTTAACCTAATTTTTTTTTCTGGCTTGCTAATTCCAAAATGTTTCGGATCAAAACATTGAAGCCAAAGGCTAGCATTCTTTTCTTCTTATCTTGTACCCTGCTTTTATGCTTGAGCTTGATCTAACCTACTTTTCAAGAATAGAAAATTACACAATGATGAACTCTATACAAAACATTTTCTTGTAGTTCATTGGACTTGAAGGAATTAAAAACTTAAAGCTCCTAACCATTTTTCACTCAATAAATTTCATGGCACCAAACAATATTTCAATATTCTTTTAAAAATTTTACATACGGAACAATTATAACATTCACTCCAAACAGCAAACTGAAATTACACAAAGGGTAGAGGAAAAGTTACATATTAGCAACAGAATGCACCTGGTTAGCCAAAGGAGACCATTGGTACAACTAGATGATCCTTTGGCCGTTTTAGCATCAACCTCCTCTTGAACCATAGTGTACAAGTGGGTGTATTTAGTTGGATCGGAAGAATATTTGGCTTCCAACCTCTACATTTGACAGCCAAACAGTGCAATTTCAGTATAAGCACTACTAATAAGTCCCTTGGATAAATATCCATCATACGAAATTATAGTCTATCTCAATTAATCATATGATGAGAAAAATGTCTCTACCGTTATGTTACCGCCGATATCAGATTTTACAAGGGCCATAGCAGCTCCAAACTTATCTGGACTCAGAAAGGAATATAATCTTTCTATTAGCAACGATTTCAGAATAGATAAGAAGATAAAGGGAAAAAAAAACTATCAAAGCATGAGAAATTTAGGAACGGACCGATAACAGGCAAAATCAATTTGCAGACATCCAAGAAAGGCTTGGTGAGCATTTCTCCTTGCTCAGATTTCACATGTTTCATTCCTTCCAATGACGGTGTAAACACTGTTCCCTGAACCGCCATTTTCTACCTTCACTGTAACACAAAAAGAAGATCTCAACAAAAGCTGGGTTATTAAGTATTCACCAGCTGATTATTTAAATCATAAAAATTAAAAAAAATAATAAAAATTAGTAACTGCAATGCAGAATTAAACAAAATTAGCATCGGATCGATCAGATCAATCCCCAATCAGAAGATCACAGTAGTCTAAATTCTAAAAGCACATTTTAGAAGAAAAAGAAGAGAGATCTCTGTGTTGATACCTTTAAAGCGAAATGATGAACCAGCAGAGAGAAAGAGAGAGAGCGAGAGAGAAAACGAAGGAGAAATTAGATGAAAGATGGAGACGGAGAGGGAACCTATTGGAAAGATGAAAATATGTGAGAATCGGATTCTACACTACCACTACTAACCGACGCTTTTTGAATTATTGTTCAATGGGAAGAAACTGGTCGTGCCGGTTACTTGGTCTCAGATCTCCAGCTACAGAAGTCAATGGCTGTCTCACGATTGGAGTTTATATAAACTATTTATCGTTTTAATTGTAATTTTCAATTATATAGGCCAAAGGCCTAATTAACTCAGAGAATGATTGATACGGGACTAATTATTATTTTTATAATTTTTAATTTTTATTAATATTATTTAAATATTAAAAAAAATAAAAAAAAATAATTTAATTTTTTTTCCTATTAATATTTATATTTTTTATAAAAATTAAATATTAATTTTAAAAACATAAAGTAATAATTATTCTCTTTAAAAATTAAAACTTTCAATGAGAATATTTAATTTTTAATTTTTTAACCTTTTATTAAATACATCCTTAAATTTTTATTTAATAATTAATTTAATATTTTATTGAAGTACAAAAAATTTTAACGAAAACTCGATCGAAGCCACGAGGTAAATGAGTGAATTAATAATTACGAGTGATTAAAATGATAGAATGAGCTAAACATATTAAACGTTTATATTAAATTATGATTATATTTAAAATTTTTATTTTTTTTTAATATCAAAACGTTTTAGATTTATTATAATGGCAGATAAAGGAGTGAATTTAAATCTAAAAGTTATTAATAAATTATAATATAATAGTTAAAGTTTTATTTGATTAATAAAATAGTGAATTGATTAAATTATATATATATATATATAATATTCATGTCTCCATTAAATAATAATGATATTTTAATTTAATTGTTGATGATACTGAGCAATAGGTAATATATATATTTTTTTCATATAAAGTTTAATTAATGAATTATTTTATTAATTAAATAAAACTTTAAGTATTATATTATAATTTATTAATTTCACCTCTTTACTACCATTATGATAAATTTAAAAAGTTTTACCTATTTTACATAAAATTAAAAATTTTAGATATAATCATCATTTCATTTAAGTGTTTGACATTTTTAATTTAATTGACAGATTAAAAATATGCAGTTGAAAGTGAGAGTGCTATTTACATTGAGAGAGAGAGAGAATCTTTGAATTGGGAGGTGAAAAAAAGGGATAATGACTTTGGGGCAAGCCAAACAGCTGTTAACAGAAGCCAATTTTAGGATTGAGATGAGGCTAAAATAAAAGTGTGTTATGATTGGGGTTTAGGATTATTGGATTCACTATTTATGTTTGAAAATAAGTCCACATAGGCTTCTTAAATTTTCTGTCGAAGACTAAATAAAATCTAAAATAAGCTTTTAATCTCTAAAATTTAAATTAAGATTAAAATTAAACTAAAATTTATCTAAAATTAACTTTAATTAAAAAATAAAGCAATAAGAGTATAAAAAAAATTGAAGTAAAACCAATTAAAATGAGATGGGGGAGATTAATTTCGCTCAATTCATCATTTAATCTTAAACAATTTTGTCATATAATCAACTTAATTATCCTAGCAAGGGCAATAATGAAAGAGTGTCTAATAATCATTCCCAGATATTATTAATCCTTTTAATTAACAAAAATAATTCACATTTCTCAATAGAGATTTATTCAATTAATCAAAGCATTAAGATAAAAATTATTACAAATATCCCATAGCCTTAGCTTTTATTCCCACTCTAGATAAAATTCTATGAAAATTGTCATTTTAAAAAAAATTTACAATCTACTTCCCAACACAATCATAAACCAAAAATCAATCAAGTATTATCTTTAACACCCAATAGAATTAGAACAAGAATAACCATTAGTTACAAATATAGAGAAAATTGATCAAAATATCAAGATAAAATTAAGGTCAAGTTATATCATGTGGGAACTCAATATTTTATTTATTTATTTTAATTAATTAATAATAATTTAATATATTTATCTAAAAAAAAAGAAAAATAGTTTATTGGATGGCCTGCTTATTTATATATATATATATATATATATATATATATATATTATTTTTGAAATTAAATATATATCTGTAATCTGAACAACTCAATTCAATAATAACTCTTATCACATTTTATACATAATAAAATTCTTAAAATATATATACCATATTCATCTCTTTTTGCTAAATTTTGTTTTCAAAGCCTGTTTATAACCTCTTTTTTCTACCAAATACTCTCAACATGTATTTTCATCATTTTTTATTATTGTTATATGTGTATATATATATAAATTTACGATTTATAATCTAATGTGCTCAGAGAATTCATAAATTCTTATTCCTCTATTCATCACCTTGGATTATATTTTCGAGGAGATTCGAATATTCAATCTGTCAGTTGAAATTGTTTCTCTTTCATTGAATATAACTATTATCTTGGAAGTTTCAAGTGAGTGGTAGTTATAGTACATGATACCGTTTTAGTACATTTTAAAAATTTTTAGCATTAAATTTGTTATTAAATAAAATTTTAAATCAATATTTTAACAATTATTTTATATATGACTTTCTAGAGTTTTATTTTATTATTGAATTTTATTTCAATTTTGATTAAATAATTGATTTTGTCAATTATTTCTGCATTAGAGCCATTATAATTCTAGGAACAAGCTTTTAATATCTTTATATTGATTGATATCTGACTATAAAATTTATCGATGTGTTATACTAAATTTATTGAGATTGATTTGATCTTATTGACTCTCTAAAATTATTGAAATAAACTTTATAATTGCACTACCAGTTATTATTTGCTATTTGAAATTTTTTTGTTAATTTGATTGATTTGTACAAATTGATTTTCTGTTTTGAATTAGTAACTGTACCCAGAATTTGTATTTGTTATCTGACCCCACCGTATGAACTATCACGGTATTAGGTTGCATTGTTAAGTCATGCATCATTGTAATTTATGGTTTGCATTAGTATCATATGCATTGATATCTGTGAAGGAAGAGGAATGTATCTGATTTCTGGTAGTGTGCTTTTAGGTGTAAAATCCCAAGGAACAAATTCGTGAGACTTAATATGGGCTGAGCCAAAGTGAACAATACTAGCCAATGAGTCGGGCCATTACATATCAAAACCCTATCTTAGCAACTTAAGCACTCATGGTACCACCAACCAAAACAAAATTAATGAAATTAAAACTAAGCATAGCAAAATCAAATGGTTCCCTGAAAAGAAAATGACAAAGAAAAGGAATAGAAGAACTCTTAACCTTTGTTTGGGAAGGAACTTTTTAAAGTAATAGAAGGTTTTTTAAGGTTTAAAAACCTTAAACTCCTATTTGCAAGTATATAAGGTTTTTTTTTTAAGTATAATTTTGAGAAATTTTTGAAAATTTTCAAACATTCTCATTTTTCAACCCACCAAATTAGTTGATTAAGGAAGTTCTCTTTTTAAAATATTCAAATGCTTTAAAAAATCTTCATTTCCTCCTAAATATTAAAAAATTATAAATGCCTGAAAATCATAAAAAAACTTACTTTGAAAAATTTTACTTTATAAAATCTTACTTTACTCTACCTTTTTCCAAACGGAGGGTTAGAAGACTTTGATGTAGAAATTCTTTTTCTCAATCCAAATCCTCTGAAAAAATTTCTTTCAAAAGCTTGCTCCCTCCTAAAAAAAAATGGTTCTAGAGAGTTTTTAGGAGGTTACGGGTCAATAATGAGTGAAAATGGTCTGCTGCAATGAAAAAAAAAAACCGCTTTGGTACTACTCCCTTAGCTGGTCTCGTTAGGGGTCAATAATGAGTGTCGAGGTCGTTTAAGGGAGAGAAGATGTTGCTTGAAATTCTCACACCCATGCTGTGCCCCTTCTTTGTTTTCACGCCCTGAGCGAGAGATTGCATCTACTAACTTTTCTTTTAATTCTTCAAGTTTTCTTCAAATATTACACAAGAGTCACACTTCAGAGTGTGAAATCCTTCACTGAGCATTGATAGAGCCTGAATTTTGACCTCTAAACACTTTCAAGTTACCCCAAACGTTGTCTTAATTCAATCCAAAGCCATTTTTCACCCAGAATCAAATAAAACACCAAAATTAAGCTAAGAACAAGTAAATTAACAAAACAACTATCAAAAGACAAAAACTAGACATAAAATATATCAAAATTACTACAAAACTAACGAAATTACTAAAATAAAAACCATATTTACATAACATATCATTAATTCTCAGTTGAAAACATGAAAAATATAAAGATGCCCAACAGTGGGTAATTCTCAAATTTGCCCAACTAGGTAATTACCAAACATGTAAACATGAAGGTGCCCAACTTTCATCTTCTGAGACACTTGCGAAAAAAGTTGGGTTTCTAAAAAATGAAGAGTACTGAGGAGGAAAATGGGAATATCTCTCTGTGGTTGAAAAAGAATGGAAAACTCTTTATATTTTTTTTAAAATTCAAATTTATCTTAAATTCAATTAAAATTTATTCTCAATTATCCAAAATAGTTTCAAACTTAATAATAATAATAATAATAATTATTATTATTATTATTATCCAAAAAGTATCTAAACCTGTTTAATTTTATATATTTTAATTAGTAATTTATATAAAAAATTATTTTTTTATTAATAATTTATATTTTAAAATTTAATAATTCAACAAATTATTTAAATTCTATTTTACTTAAAATAAAATATAAAAATTATAAATATTATTATAAAAAATAAGTTTGATATGTAATTAAATATTTATATGAATAAGTTTAGGTAATGGATATCTAATAATTAAAACCTGAATCTAACATAAATCTATTATGTATATTATTTCTCAAATTCAAACTCTCTCTAAATCTGATAATATATTATCCAATCTCTCATTTTATTAGAGTTTGATTGAGTTAAAAAAAATATAAATAAAAATTCAATATGTTGTTATTCCTAATTTAGGATATTAAATTTTGAGGTTGGACAGGGAGAAAGTTTTATGATATGCGCTGGAGCACCGGAAAAGAATTTGCATATGGGTTTTCCTCGTTTTTTTATTTTCAATTTTTTTTAATTTAAAATATAAAATTAATATTTTATTATTAAGAATAGAAAAACTATTATTTTAATTTTTTTTTTAAAAATAAATTTATTTGACATTAATTAGAAAGTTTTAAATTTATTTAAACTAAAAGTTCAATTTAAGTTTATTGAGTTTTGGATGGAAAGTTTAAGAGTTTATTTGAATTTATTTTTATTTATATTTTTTTTATTAATTACATTTAGGACAAAGCATATTTTCACTGTTCTCAGGAATAAAAAACTTTTAGTATATAGTAATAATAATGGTATGTGTTGCCCATGTGACTTCAATGGGAGATTAATTTGATTAAATTTTTGGAGTTGGAGGGTATAATTGAATTCAAGAGGAGGTTGACATTAACTAACTAGATAATATTGATAAATTTCAGGAAATTATATTACTTTTATAAAAATATTCATTTCATTATTCATAGTCTTCATTCCTATATATTTGCAAGAAATGAAAATAAAAAAGAAAAAGGTCAATAAAGAAGAAGGCTACTTTATTAAAAATTCTCTACAGAGATTCCATCAAAATGTTTCTTTGGCATTGCGCAAAAATTCCCTTTTTCTATGTTTTTAGCAGATCTTTGGTGGGTATTTGATAGAATTCTTGACAATTTTCTTGGTGGCAGCGTCAACAAGATCAATGCCACATATATCAGCCAATCTAATAAGGTAAAGCAGCACATCAGATAACTCTTCTCCTAGATGCTCCTTATCTGATTCCTCCCAATTGGGCAATCCCTTGTCTACCTCTCCTCTCCATTGGAATATTTCTGACAGCTCTCCTACTTCACCAACCTAACCATCAAACACCCACACAAAGAAATTAAACAGTGAAATTTTTTTTTTATTTTACAGATGCATGTCTTAACTGTAGTTGCTACCATACCTTCATTTTTAGTTTTGATAAAAGCTTCTCAAAGGAATGGTCTAAGCACCTTCAGGTCAGCTCAAAAATAGAAAAAGAAGAGGAGAAAGAAGATAACCCTTAATAAGACAAATTCCGGATGGAAGCTAATTGGCTACCTTAACAATCATGTCTCAAGGTTTTTCAAGAGCATCACAGAATAAGCATAAACTGTGTCCCCATTTAAATCTTGCTCGAATTGAGATGGATTAAAAGGGAAACAACCATCCATATTGGGTGTATGTTCTGTTTATGCAATATTCTTGGTGAAATTTATTCCAGGCTTTGAATTAACAAGTTAGTGGTTGAATACTTATTTCATAGAGTGAAAGAAAGATTTTACATATCGACACCGTTATTGTCTTTAAAAAAAGTTTTGTATATCTCACTACCATACAGATCCTTGTTCAGATTCTGGCTTTAGTTTATAAGGGAAATATGGCTAATCTGGAGAGGAGTCTTTTATGGAAGCATTTACATATGTAGCAAGGAAAGCAAGATCATATGTATACATACAGAAAGGATGTGCACATGCAAGTTTCAAGTGGGAAGGAAGATTACCATGGCAAGAAGAAGATTCCTCGGACTATGGTACTTTTCCCAGTCTCTGGCCTTGGCAAATTCCTCCAGTTTCTTTGCAAGGTCCTTAAGACTAATGTCCATCACTTTCTCTTCTGCAACATCTCCTTCTCCTCCTCCTTCTCCTCCCATAAGCTTCAGCTCTTTTTGGGTCTGTGTTAGTTTAGAGATAAGAGGGATTCTTATAGCTCTAAAAGGGAAGGGGACAAAAAATCAATATATGTCGTCTTCTCAAAATGCACGTAAAATATCTGCAAATAAAAAAGAAAAGGATAGGACAAAAGGCAGAAAAAAATGCCTTCCTCATGGTTTATACATGAAATTCCTTGCAGTCCCCACCATGCAAAATGGCCAACTTCAATCCCTGATTTCAGTTGAGAATATTCCATTTTAACCATAGCTCTTGCTTTACCTTCGAAACAAAGGGCAAGATGAGCTAACTAAACTTGATTCCAAGGCTTAACACCACTAGCTTTGGGTGACATTTTCTACCCATATCAGAATGAGAGGATTTTGTGTCATTCATTTAGTGATTTAACTACTCTTTTGGTTTAGGAGGTCAATGTAGCGTGATTACATTAATAGGCAACTAAATCTCTGCTAAACTTAGAAAAGACGCATGCTTTACATTGGATTCCACAATCATATTAAGTGCTAACTCCATGTATTCCAATAACCTTATTAAAGTCATATATGTTGATAAAATATTATCATGCAAACAAATAACACAATCGCTGCAGTCTTTTTGTTATGAAAAATCCATATTACATGATATTAGAATTATCTTTGCATAGCCGACATCCCTGATATCTAAAATACAATAATACTCTTATCTCATAATAAAAGTACGTCTCACCTCTTCATGTATAACATCCAGTCATTTGTTGGGTGTTTAAATGTTTAGTAATTTTCTTAATATTAGCCACTATAACTCAACAAGAGCAGAGGTTCTTGATATAATAAATAAATACATGTAGCAAATTGTGTGGTGATTATAGAATAATATTTGTATGCAAGCCCATTTGCCGATTGAAGTTGAATCCACAGACGAGCTGCCAAGTTATCAGTTACATAAAATTTTGGAAACCTGAGGTTGCCTGAAGGGAAAGAATTAAGGAACTTCAAAATTACACCTCTCTTGCAGTTTAGCTTTCACGGGGAAGAAGAAGGGGGGGTATAAAAACAAAGAAAGAACAGAAAACTAGCTAAATAAGTCTTTTGATTGTGACATATCTATAACAGCATTTGAACACTTGAAATGGCTAATCAATTCTCTTCAATTGACAAGATAAATTAACGAAATTTGATGTGGGTGGCTGTCAACGTCCCTCTACCACCGCCACCACCACTACTAGGCCAGTCTTTCATGAATATATAACTTTGAAAGGTAGCGGATAAATGTTGGATGACCCATTGCATGTGTTGTTTCTGTGTCTTTCTTTCTTTTTCAAGTTACTGATTCATCATGCTTTTGTAAAGAAGCAGAAAGTTAAGAATTTAAATCGTTACTCTTTTTTTCTCCTGCAAGATATAGTTATATTATAATAACGAGGAAATATCTTTCCAATTCATACAATTCAACGATTCTAAAGTGTGAAATTCTTCAAGTTAGCTTTCCCAAATTCTGTAATCATTTTATATAAAAAAGATAAGTTTCAGTTCAAAGGATCATATGGTGCAAATGATAACTTAAAAACAAACTTCAGATTCTTCAACTCAGAATGCGAATAAATTTTTGACGAGAGAAAGGCGCAGTAAATTATTATTATTATTATTATTATTATTATTATTATTATTATTATTATATAGAAAATAATTCTACCTAAAACTTAATCAAAAAATTCTAAAGTGAAAGAAAAGGAATTGCAATCCAAAAAGAGGCATAAATTCTTCATTCTGTTCATGTAAACAAGTAATTTAGCGGATCACGCAGTCCTCAGAGAGAAGTGGGAACCACCGACGGGTATAACTCTAGTAGAATGAAAATTTGCAGATTCCATAAGGTAGGCTTAATGATGCCTTAAGATAAGATGATAAAAGAAAAACTAATGATTCTATAGCATCAAGCTTTCGGTTTTAATTGGGATGAACAAAGATGCTTATGTTTCAATATATGGTATCCCATGTTAAAATAGTTAAGAATTTGCTTTAGCAAGTTAATTTAACATTACAAAGAAAGTTAGTATATTTAATTTAATGTAGTGAAATTAATGATGCAATGTAGTGTGATTGTCATTTTATTTCAATATTTAATTGCAAAATAAAAGTATAATTAATTTTTTTTTATATAACCAAATAAAATAATGGAACGCAATTCTGTTACAATTTTGCTTATATCTTACTAAATGTAGCATTAGTGTATAAAAAAGAGAATAAAATGACAGCTCACACCAATTTCTTGTGTGATCAATAATTTAGAAAAATAAGATAAGATAGAATCTTCATTTTCATTGATGGTTCATTCATTGTGCTTCTCTTTCTTCTTTAGTTTTGTTACAATGAACAAGGATAAGCCACTTGAATTAACAGTGGATCAAAAGGGCAGCTTTAAAGAATTCTTTCATACCTTACTTATTTTTCCTAATTCTTAGTACATATTATGAGTCAATTCTTGGCAGATAATATAAAGTACTGGGTTTCATTCATCATATAGTTCAATTTAGTACTTTTATAGTATAGTAGGTGAGTGCGAATTCACTTCAAATGCATCAATACAAATAAGAATCCCAATACCCTAAAATCAGCTTGAACTCAAATTAACTCAATTCAACTAAACTTTTATTCCAAAAATTTGAGGTCTGCTATATGGATTTGCTTTCTCCACTCTACACGATTTTGAGTTAAATCCTTAGAAATGTGTAATGTTTCTAGGTCACGTTGTACTACTATCCTCCAAGTCAATTTAGGTCTACCCCTTTTTTTCTTTCTATCCTCTAACCTAATGTGTTCTACTTGTCTAACTGGAGCCTCCGTATGTTTATGCTTCACATGACCAAACCACTTCAATCTCCCTTCTCTCAATTTATCCTCAATTTGCACTACTCCTACCTTTTCTCTAATATTCTCATTACGGACTTTATCTAGTCTAGTATGGCCACTCATCCACCTTAACATTCTCATATATGCAACTCTTATCTTAAATGCATACGACTCCTTCAGTGCCCAACACTCACTACCATATAACATAGCGGGTCGTATGGCTGTACGGTAAAATTTTCCTTTCAACTTATTGGGAATCTTGCGATCACATAAAACTCCCGTGGCACGTCTCCACTTCAACCATCCGGCTTTAATCCTATGACTAACATCCTCCTCCCATCCTCCATCTGCCTGTCCTCTTATATAGCAAACATACTCCTGTGTCTCAAAATTATAGAGGTCATTAACGTACTACATGGAATAAATCATTAATCAACAGTTACCACTTAGGCATTTACTATTATATGACTTTCAGAAGCATGTATATGTCACATCCTACTCCCACGTAAGATGTTACATGATCCCGTAGTACACCTAATGAATTACCGTACTTCACCTACCGATAACCCATTAGATATACTACAAGGGATTTTAAAACAATTTTCGTAAAATTTAAACCATCAATTAAAATCTGGTGTTATAAAATTTTTTCAAAATTTCGGCAAAATGCCGGCTGTGTTTTGAGAAAACAGTTCTTCAAACCTGAATAGGAAAACACTCCCAATATATTTTCTCAAATACAACTCCAATAACTTCATTTCAACTCACAATTCAAATCTCAATAATCAAATCAATTCACTTTCAAACCAATCCCATCATAAAGAATATTTCATTGACTACAAGACTCAAAATTAATATTACAAAACTATTCAGGTAAATGAAATCTCAAATTTTCATTTACAATAATTTATATTTAATTACATATCAAAATATTTTACAAAAGTTTTTATACAACTGCTCAAATAATTTACATACATATTATTACATGCATACATCAAAACCTGTGTACATAGGTATGCTTGAAGCTGATCTGAATGTCTCTTCAAAGAAGCTTACTTAATTGCTCTATGCTCTTTTCACTTGCGACAGCATACAAAGCTATCGCTGAGTGGTGAACTCAGTGGTGCACAACTATAACTTAAAATATAGTTCAATATACCTTAGCAAAATTACAGCAAATAATTTGGAAATCAGAATACTCATCGAATTCCAAAAATCATATTATTCATTGCCAATAACATAAATCATTTGTATGAAATGACTTTGATCACGAAATTCAATTTATCAAATCACAACCATTTAAGGTAATTCCAACAAAATCAATTATACATAAATCATAATTGAAATCATAATTCTTTACTATTAAAAAACTATTCTTTATCTCAAAAGCCATTCTTTATCTCACTAACTATGCAAGACTAATCCGAAAGGGCCATCTTCGGGGTGATTCTAACTCCCTATGGTCGGAGAGGTCGAATCAGATTCTAACTCCCTATGGTCAGAGAGGTCGAATCAGATTCTAACCCCCTATAGTCGGGGAGGTCGAATCATCGTGTACAGTACATATCACAATAATGAAACTTCCGAAAGGGCCATAACATATAAACTTAGATCTAACCTCTAATAAGAGGAGAATCTAAGCCTGTGCACGTACCATGGTAATCAAAACACAACTAACTCCATTGTCTTCTCAACAAATGAGAGAGACAGGTAATAACCTAGTCAAACATCTATAGTGAGATATAAAATAATATCACAATCCTTTTAGTGAGCATAAATCACAATACAATTCAATTCAAAGTCAATTCCAATATCCAATAATTTTTATGCTCATCACAATACAAATCATAAATTTGTATTTTTCCATACAAATTGCCCATCACAATTCAAAACATGTTCTATCACAATTTTTCAAAACATAATTTATTCAATTCATAATAATGCTTAATACTTGTGAAAATACCATTTCACAAAGCTAAATTCATACATACTATAACAATTTCAATAATCGTTGAATTAAATCCAATGCTTGTTAAACATAATACATAAGAAAAATATGTCATTTAATCATATGAAATATTCAGAACAAAATCAGTTAAAAACTAGTTGTGCACAAACCTAATTTGAGTCACTCTTAGGCCTTGACTCAATGTTCTTTATGCTTCTCAATATCCTTATCAACTGAAACACACAATTTAAAGTGTTTCAGTACTCAATGAATTTGTTTCCAACCATAAAATCCAATATTTAAATTTTCTTGGTATTATTCCCTTCAATTTATTTCATTAGTCAACTTATAATGTTGACCTTTAATACACTCTAAGTGAGTCAATTCTAATGTTACCAATATATCACATTTTATAGCCCTTTAGTGTTGGTATATGTTACTAAATTCATTTTCAAGTGTATTGCATTTTATTGCAATTTACCTGATTTCAGTGTACTATTTTGACCTAGCCGGACAACCTAGTTTCCTCAGTTTTCGGTCCAAACTACAAACTAGTAGGTCTGCGTCTTATTGCACCCGAGGCAAAATTTCAGGTCATTCTGAGTTGTGTAGACCGAGGTATGGTCAATTTACCAATGCTGGATAGAATGCACTAAAATGGTAGGCATAGGTCATTTTTAGGTCACTTTTGGTTCGGCCAATTTTGGCACCCAAACTTGTGCAAGCTATTTGGCTTGGTTCTGGCCATTTCTGGGCTTTGGTGTCTTCATAAGAATTGTAGATCTATGTCTAAACTATTCATGGTAAAAATTTCTGGTCAAGTGGACCTGTTTTGAGTAAGTTATGGTCAAAACACTAACTGCTGCTCAAATGTTCAATTTTCAGGCTTTCAAGTCACTAATCCGGATTTGGTCATTTTTCAAGTCACCTTCTAGGCAGAATTTAGGTAAACTTCCTTCATGAAAGTTGGCACATTTTGTGCCTAGTTTTACCTTCAATTGGTCTCATACCAATTGGAGTCACACACTTAAGGTTCTAAGCTAAAATATACACTGCCCTACTACACATTCTTCATCACTTACCAATTACACATTATATACTTACCAAGCTAACTCTTTCATGCCAATTCTAGTTTGCACCATACCATTAACACACTTAACAATACATTTTGGTCATTTTGGACAGCTTGTAACCATTCTCAACATACACATTATAACTCAGAATTTTCCAAAGTCCATTTACACAATTTAACCACATGAACATACCCCATTTACATATCCAATTCCAATCTATTATACACATATACATGCTGCCACCATAAACAACATAATTCAGTAAACCAAACCATGAAACAACACATTTCAACTACACTTTAAAAGTTGCCGAATTACACATCTCTTTCAAATTGCTTCCAAGCTTCCAAAACTAAGTGCACTATCACACATACACTTAGGATATATTATCCAAATTATTTCTATGCACATAAACACTTATATCAACATCTTAAACTATCATTAACAAGTAAAAACAAGTTACAAATAGTGAGTTTCCATTGCTGCCCAAAATGAAGCAACAACATAAATCTCCAATAATTGTTTCAAACCATAATTTAAATTTCTCAATTTCAATCAATTCAATTGCTATTACTTTCCATACATATACCCATATCAAACATCATCTTTAAACTCATCTACATCATTTAAACACATCAAAATCCCATGAATTTCTTGGCTGCCGAAATGAAGGGTTCACCAAATATACATTAATTTATTCAATTTCTTCATAAATCAACTCACCCAAAGCTCAAAACAAGATCTAATGAAAGAAAATGGGGAGATTAAGCACTAACTTTTTTTGAGCTTGACTAAAACCTCACCAAACTTCCTTATTTTTGCTCCCAATATTCTGCCCAAGATGTGTACATCACTTTTAATGAAGACACTTATAGGAATCATGACTTGATCATGTAGGAGAGGAAGCTTGCATGTGGGATGGCTATGGAGGACAATGGGAGAGCTTGAATTCGGCAAGGTTTTAAAATGGGAAGAAGATGAAGTTTTAATGCAGAATTTATGGTCCTTATGTGGCTTATATAGTCCACTTAGTGCTCCACTAACCTTATTGAATTAATTAAATAATTCAAATTCTCCATAATTGCACTAATGCCCTCTTTTTCCTTAAATTACATTTTATACTTAATTTCATTTTTCATTAAATTTTACAATTTAATACTACTTATTTTAATGGATATTTAGGCCAAAAGTCCACTTTAGATGTCAAATGACCAAAATGCCCCCTCTTCGGGTCAAATTCGGACTTTTTCGGTGCTACTGATTTACTCCTTGTACCGCCGATTCCTTAAATTTTTATTTTTGTTTATATTGACTTACTAAATTTTCTTTGACATTTTCAATGTTAATTACACCTCAATAAACCTTTAATTATGTCCCGAAAATATTTTCCCAGGTTCCCGCAGTCCAGGGCTAGTCAACGGTCATCACCGTAACTTCCCAGTGCGATCACCCATCGCTACGGGTTCGGCTCGTTTAACTTAGTCACATTTTATCTCTTTAATTTTTTTTAAAATTTTTCTTATCACATTTTTCATTATTTTATATCTCCTCACTAACATTCAAATGTAGTTCTAGGCATCCTAGCTGTCCGGACCGACACTGGTCACCAAAACAGTAAGAGGTCCTCAAAATTGGGGGTCAAAAAAAGACTCATTATCCATGCAACTTGAGATTATCATACCTTAATTATTAGTCCATAGGCATTTTAAGAGGATAGAGATTCCACCAAGTTTAAGCAATCCCCATCATTTTAGTTCTGGGGCTGAGAAGCCAGGGATTTAAATTGTTCTCTTGTCGGTAAGAAATTTTCTACCACTTCTTTCAATCATTTGATGTTCTGATGATAAATATAAGATGTGGGACTAAATGTTTCCATTCTTTAAAACAATATTATATGTTCTGATGAATATATGATATTCAGAAACACAATCATATTCCACAATACCATGTCATACGTACCCCACTACAGTGGTATTGATTAGTCGTTGAAATTTTCAGTTTACAGACAAATACATGGTTGCTTGAGGATTTTTCTGTTATTGATTTGATATGATAGTCCCTGACGTAAGCTCCAGTGAAGGCATGTCTGAGTTTGTGCTACTATCCATGAGAAATCCAGGTTGTGAAGGTAGTGAGAGACTTAGGGAATGGCTACTAAGCATTAGAACAGCAGATAGACGCAGATGCCATGGTGGGTCTATCTGCTGCATTTTCTTGAACACATAATAACCTAATGGCGTACACATCTGATTATATCACTCGTTGGACCGTTTCTTAGTGTATTGTCGATCAGATCTGAAGCTGTTCCTTTTCTCCAATTCTTCCGTGCCTGAAGAGTGTGGATGGATTTAGACAATCAAACTGAAATCTTGTTCTTTGAACTCGTCAGAGAAAAAGCAAAGAGAGAGAAATAATATCTCTAGTTCTTTTCCATTAAAGGCAGGGCTAATCACACAAATTCTGATTATATAGCTTGAGTAAGAAGTAAGCACACTCACATGGCTTAAAAGATGCTCTACTTCCTCCGAATTGCTCAACCAGCTATGAAGAGAATGTTTTTGTTTACCATGTACACTGAACCATATCCTCGTTGCCCAACCTTGTTAGCATCAAAGAAGTCATCTGCTGCTGTTTTTATTGTTGTAAAATCAAATTGCAGTGATTCCAGTCTTTCGATTGTATCATCATCTGACAAAAAGTGAGAAATGAAATCAGTAAGAAGCGACATAATGGAGAAACTTCAATTACAGAAAATGCATCAATATATATTTAACTTTTACACGTATTCATGCCCACTTCTCAAGCAGCTTACCTAACTAACTTTTAACTTTATGCTTCAACCGCTTTGGCAAAATGGCGCAAGTGAGTGTGAATGTGTGATCTGTATCACTAAAATAACGACTACTGGCACAATAATTACATTAACAATTTGAGATGTTCTACTCTTGTTTCCTGCAAGGCACACAATTTTGTATTAAGCCCAAGTTGAATGCAAATTTCTGGGCTATTACCTTTTGTTCTTGTCTGAGGGGTGGAAAAAAAATTAACTGCAACAGGAGAAGAATTGACTATAGATGGGGGAGGGAGTGGTGAGGAATCAAAAGTACTAGCAGTAGAGTCATAAAATTTGAATGTGTCAAACCAAAGGATGCAGGTTGGTGTAAGAATTATTCCTCATCGCTTTCCACCTCCACATCCTTCTCTCATTGCCGCTAGTAGACAAATACTGCAATCAGCTTTGCAATATCTGGGGTGCACTGCACCAGCCCAAACCCTTTATCTGGGCTTGTGGAATTCTCATCTCCTACTGAAAACTTGAGACCAGAAGAACCTGAAGAAGCTTGGGTTGTGAGTTTCCCCACCAAATCATAAAATGTTTAATTGAATTGATAATAGTTTCCTGACGCAATGAAAGATTTGACTCCATCCTGGCAAAAACGTTGCGATTTTGTGTACGTCACCATACATTTAGACTCATCACCCCACATAATTGATTCTTTTCTTATTGTGACGCTGCTTTATAATTCCCTGGATTGATGAGTTGATGCAATTGTAGCATGTTTCCGAGGGAAGGCCTGCCGTTTTATGGAAAAACCACCATTATCTGTGATGTTTGAAGGCAGAGAAGAGAGCAGTGTATTGAGATTTTTGGTGTAGGTACTGTTTGCCGAATAAGTACCCCAATTGGAATACGGCTGTGCCTATGAAATTGTGAAAGCAAGATTTATGATCACGGGGAAAAGGACGACAATTAAACTGGCAATTTCTAAGCTTATCAGAGGATTCTTGATAGCTGAAAGATGGCTTCAGTGGAAAATTGGAAAACTGGAGATCGAGTATGCCAATTTTGTCATTGTCTCAGATACACTGGTCTCAGGGATTAATCGGTGATGAGATGTACTAAAAAATTAAGTGACCATTTAATATGGTGCTTTTTTTCCCACAATGTCTTGCAACTCATTGGACACTTTGCACTTCCTAGTAGTAAAATAATTATGGATTTATGGTCTCAACTTGTAGTCGTTTTGTTTTCTGGGTAAGTAACTCGACTACTTATTATTACATTTCCTAATCTTTTACTTTTACATTGTTCAAATAAAAAACTAAAAAACTTGTTTGGTTGTCTAATTTTTTGTCCACTTTTATTTATCTTTGCCTATAATTATTTGTTATTTTGAAAAAAATAGTTGGTATAATGTATTTATTTTAATGATTACTCATAAATCATTATTAAAATAAATTTAAATTAAAAAACAATAGAGGAAAGTTAAAAAAAAAATTGTAAAAAGTAAATTGCATTGTTGGGATTCAAATTTGAACCCAGCAAATAATTTTGTTGACATTAAGGTGTGTATTATTCAATTATAGCTAAAAAATAAATAAATTAAATTAAATTAAATTATTTTAATAAATGGTAATTCAATCATCAGTTTAATTTGGTTAATGATTTTTAAAAATTTTTTATTTTTTATAAGATAGAATTTCGTCTTGGATTAAGATAGCCCGATCCTGGTAAAGAGAATTGGCCCAAATAACTTACCCTCTAAATGCCACAAAATTTGGCCCAGCCCATCCCTTTAATCTTCCAATAGAAAAACCCTAGATCGGTCCAAAATCCTCTCTAAAAGCACCGTGTATACATCTATATATATACATAAAGCCCTAACATCTTCATATTCCTCTACCCCCGCCACTGATCTCCGCTTTTCTTCCCCTCTTTCTACTTCCACAGTTCACACACCTCACGATTTCAAGATGGTGAGTTCTTCTGTACTCGCTATGTCTGCAAACTTTCTTAGATCTCTCTAAACAACCTCTTTTATTGTATATCTGATTGATTCATTTTGGTGGTATTTTTTTGCAGCCGTTTAAGAGATACGTGGAGATCGGGAGGGTAGCTCTCGTCAACTACGGTAAAGACTACGGGAAGCTCGTGGTCATCGTCGATGTCATCGACCAGAATCGAGTACGTATTTCTTTGCATTTCTGTTTGGTAAAAGGAGAGATCATATCTATGTAGTGATACAATACCTTATGTACTAATGGGGGACTGCCTCTTGCGTTTCTATTGTCCAATCGCGTATTGGTGCTTTTTGTTATGCGTATACTATGGATGTTGTTTTTTTGTTTCCTATTTTTGATGTTTGGTTTATTTGGTTGTGTGTAACATATCTGTGTTGTATTTACTATAGAATTTTTAGCGTTAGCATCCTGCACTTGCATTTCTAGTGTGAATTATTGGGGTTGGCTGATGGTAAAGGTCGGTGCATCACCTCCTGCGTTCTTAGTTTTAATCCCTGGATATGGTGACGGGTTTTCTAGGTTTGCTTAGTTAACCACCTGCCCAAAAGAGAAATTATTTCCAAGCAATGGGATCTGTTCTGAATATGAGCTCACATTTAACAGGGTCAAGGTGCAATGTTTGTAAACTTCTTAGGATGTGATGTTCCTTTATGTGTACATTTCATTGTTTAGTTGCTGAATGTGGATCATGGTTGTCTTAAGCAATTATTTGTTGTTTCTTGTCCTTGACAGGCTCTAGTCGATGCTCCGGATATGGTCCGAAGCCAAATGAATTTCAAGAGGCTCTCACTCACAGACATTAAGATTGAAATTAACAGAGTCCCCAAAAAGAAGAATTTGATTGAGGCAATGGAGAAGGCTGGTAAGGACAACATTCCCTGTGCAAATCTAGTTTTGATTTCTGCTTTTGATGCCTATCCTTTATTCAATTGTATATTCTGTGTTGGTAGATGTTAAGAACAAGTGGGAGAATAGCTCATGGGGCAGAAAGCTTATTGTCCAGAAGAGAAGGGCAGCTCTGAATGACTTTGATAGGTTCAAGTTGATGTTGGCTAAGATCAAGGTTGGTCGAACTGAGATTTCTACAAAATTGCTTATTACTCTTATTTTCCTTCCGTTAATGTTGAAGATGAAATGCTTTTTTTATCATTTAACATGTTTTTCTTAGTTGGGCTGGGTAGATTTTCCAATTTGATGGTTTTCTTAATTTCTGTAGTAATATTACGAATTTGTTGCTGAACACGCTCACAAACACACCCATCTTACTCAAAGCTAATGTATTTTGTTAATATGTGCATGCAGAGGGGTGGATTGATCAGGCAAGAGCTTGCCAAGCTGAAGAAAGAGAATCCGGCCTAAAAGTTCTCAATTCAAGTTGTCAATTTTGTTATCAATATTTCTCAAGTTATTTTGGAATGTTATCCATTTGGTTTCCTATTCACTTAAGAGATTGATTACAGTTTAAGGGAACTTTCTATGTATGACCTTTTTGTAGTGAGTTTTATTGTTCAACTTTTACTTTGACAGTATTCTTATGCTTTCTAATTTTTATGTTGATTTCATCGAGTGTTTATGTTCTTCGGTGGCATGTGATATCTGCAATGCATAGAGTATTTCGGCTTGTCAGATTGTTAGTTAGTATTGTGTTGCATTTTCTCTTGCTGTGCTTCATCTTTAAAATGATTGATACCCCGTGTTAGGAATTTGCTTCACCAACTCTTGTAAATGGTGTAACAAGTGCACGAATTGAAGTGCAAGTTAAAGCAGAATATTGTCATGCGTAGAGTTTCTCGGGCGAGGATGCATCATTTGTTCAATGGTTTATATGAGCAGTGGTGATTCAATGTAAAATTTTTGGAGTATTCTAGTGGTTATATGTGTAGCGTAAAATGCAAGCATCCAAGGGAAGAAGTAAAATGCTATTATATATGAATAGTCTGAAATAGGACTTTTGTAGTTTATGTTTAAATTTTGCGTGAAATAGGACTTTTGTAGTTTACGTTTAAATTTTGCGTGAGAATATATATTTTGCGTGAAATAGGACTTTTGTAGTTTACGTTTAAATTTTGCGTGAGAATATATATATATATATATATATATATATATATATGTTTTGATTATAAATGTTTTATTTTATATTATTATTTTGAATATAAAATAGATTATTTATGTTATGTTTTATTAAGATTCACTTTAATCTATTGGAATATGTTAAGTGGATGATGTTACCTAAGCTGTTTGATAAACATATCTAAATTGAGGGGCGGAGTAATAGTTTTCTTTTTTATTAGGGTTAATGCGATACATAAAAATTATTTGAAAAATGATTAATTAAAATGTTATAATATGCTATAATAAACTGTTAATAAATTAAATCTTTATGGAAGGATCATGTGCAGCAGAGTCAGGGGCCTGGGCTCCCCCTTTCCTTTTGTCCCTTCGTCTCCTGCGTAGGTTTCATAGATTTGTATCCAGAAGCTAGGGAGGCAGGGATGACAATTCTTTAACCTGATTCGATCCATTTGACCTATTAATTTTTTTCAATTTTGATATTGTACAGGATGAAAATGGACACATTTTTTTTCTGTTTTAAATTCTCATAATTCATTTTGTATAATAATATATTATTTTTTATTAAAATAATTTATTTTTATATATTTAAATATAAATATTTTTATTTATATTATATAATAATAAATTAAAAAAAAATTCGCGTAAATATCTTCTTTCCTCTGCTTCTGACGAAGAAGTCTTCACTCCAACCTTAAACTCAAGACGAGAAATAGGAGCGGTTCCGACCCTAACGTGACATGTTTATGATGATAATGATATGACGCGGATTGTCAATCTTAAATAATTACTAGGTTTTTTTTTTTTTTTTTTTTTTAAATTTTTTAAGGGAATTAAATGATTACAAGTTTGCCTGTTGCGTTGGTTGGCAAAATTAAATAGAATATTTTCACATACTGGATCTTATCAGAACTCGTGCACCAATTACGTTAGGTGTATGAGTTGGTTGAAAAAGGGCCAATTTTTCGCCTTTGATTGGAAATCAGTACGCTGTACACAAGTTCCAAATTTAGTCCGCGATGAGGACAACACTGATCAACCAACAATACACCAAAAAGCTTATTGACAGGATTGGTGCTAACTTAAGTAATTAGCTTGAAAATCACATGAATAATCATTTTCAATTTAAGAGTTTAAGAACAATTACAATTTGGTGTTCTGGCCTAACTTAACTTAGTTCAATTATACATATATATATATAAAACCCCAACTAGCTGTTCTCTTGGACTGACATCACCCCCTCATATGAAGCAAATTGTCTGGTGGCTTAAATTCTGCTCATGCATTCCAAGCAATGTGGTGGAAAAAGTTAAATGTCCCTAACATATTTAATTAATGAATGTAATTAACTTCTTCACCTAGCTTACTAATTTATGGTCTTGCACAACCACCTTGGTTGGCTACACACAAATGCCCTTGAGAAATAAATCATAGTAATTCAGATTTTAATTAAAACAAATACACAGCCCTACCCAACTCTTTTTTAAGTCTTGTGGTGAAAACAATAATCCAGTGAGAAATTATTAGGGTGGATAAAACATTTCAATTTCAGTTTAAATTAGAAAGTATTAAGAATTATTTAAAGGAGTTCTTAACGTATTAAATTTTTAGTTGTTAATTATAGTAAAAGGCCTGATAAAAATTAAATTTATAATTAAAAAATAAATTAAAATGAAATTTCAAACTCAGTTACTGTAAGTTTATTAAGCAATTATATAATACTAATAAATAAACTTATAATTAAAAAAATTAGTTAAAATGAAACCTAATTAAGATAGAATTATTAAGTATCATCTGATACCAATAATTAAATTTATAAATATTAAAACGATATTTTTTAATAAAATTTTTATTTTTTTAATTATACCAAGTTTCGTAGATTCGAGCGTTAAATTTTAGCTAACAGTTTTGGCTTTTAGCTTTCATATATATTAGACATATTAGATTAGACTAGATGACCCATCTTTTTAATATTATTAATTATTAACTATACATTTATATATTTATATATTAAAAAATTCAAAATTTTGAAACTTTTGAAATATAAAATAAATATAACTTTTATTCATATTATTTATATCTTATTATATGTACTATCTATAAAATAAATTAATAATTTCTTTTTTAAACATATAATTTTTAATTCTATATATATATTTGAAATAAACTGAAATTATATTTATATTAAATATATTCTCTTTTGTTTTATCTTATATTTTAAATTTAAATAATTATATATTTTAAAATAAAATTATTCAATTAAATATTATCTAATTTTAATAATTAAATTTATAATTAAAAAAATAAATTAAAGTTAAATTTTTAAACAAAATTATCATTTTTAATTGTATCAAGTGTTAATTAATGGTGAATCCAAAGTGTCAAATTTTAATTAAAAGTTTTGAGTCATTAGCAATATATATAGCATAAACTTACATTAATATCTCAAATAATTATAAAAAATTATTATAAATAAAAAATAATTAATGTACTTTCATTTAAAAATTAAAATTAATTCATTTTAAATATGATATTATCAATATACATTTTATTTTTTTTATTTGCAATATTAAAATTGATTATAAAAATTTTGAGAATTAAATAAGCAATGAAATAATATTTTCAAGTACAATAATATGAAATTATTTAAATAATATTATATACATTTAATATATGTAAATAGGTTTAATATAGCATATACTTAAAAAGATAATATTGTAATAATGATACAAAATTCACTGTAAAAGTCAAGGCATTTGAAATAGTAAGAATTACATAAATTATGTGTTTAATATTTATTCAATAAGAAATAAATTATAATAATAATAATTTTTTTTTTTTTATGAAAAAAGAAAGATGTTTAAACCACTAATTTCTCATAAAGAGTGACATGTAACAGCAACAAATATCATTCTTGTGCCAAATGACTGTAAGAATACATATATATATATATATATATATATATATATATATATATATATATATATATATATATCCTCAACAAATATAATCAAATCCAATAAATTTTCCCATTAATGCATTGACCTAAAAAATAATATTTTGAAAGCTTAAAGACGTTTTATTGAATTCAAACATCTCTTAAATGCCTCATCAAATGTAAAGGGAAGGGCAGGCCATGCTTACCCTTTGTCAAATGAGACTCTGATCCCTCACCCCAACTCCTCTCTTCATCATCTCTTTCCATCTTAATGTGATTGTCTTCCTCAAAATTAATTAATCATATATTCACAAAGGTTCTATTATCACAATTTTGGAAGATAATGATGAGATTTAAAGATCTTCATCTCAAGCTCAAGGTATGCCGAGCTATATATATGATTTCTTGCTTTGATCATTTACATCATCTTCAAGTGAAGTTTTGGGAAATCATAGCACATGAGTTCTTTGTTACTTCTTTCTTATGTTGCACCAAACTTTCCACATCCCATATCATTTCCATTTTCACTGTTGATTTGCTTTTATTCATAATGCTACAACTTCTCTACAAGCTAAGATCTCCTTTTTTTTTTTTTTTTTTTTTTATGTGCATGTTTGCTTAATTTCTTGCCAGGCTTTTCTGATTAGAGATGGGGGCAAGAAAAGAAAGCCTGATGCGGCAAAGAAGCCTTCATGGGTGATGCCAATATCTCATGGATGTCATGTTATTGAGGATCAGTCGTTTAGAGGAGCTTCAGATGGTTCGGGCACTGGCTCAGTTGTGGTTCAGAGAGAGCAAATAGAGGAGCTGGAGCTATGGTTTTTTGGAGTTTTCGATGCTCGAATTGGAGATGGAGTCACCAAGTACTTACAATCCCATCTATTTGATAGGAACCCAAAAGAGGTTGCATTTTTAAAAGCTTTTTTTTTTTTTTTTTTTTGATCTCTAGCTGTGACATATATGTATCTTCCATGGTGCCTTGCACCCTCAGATAAGAAGAAAGAGTAAAGAGACAATGAGAAAAGCTTATCTCGGAGCAAGAGCAAAGGTTAAGGAGACACGAAGATCAGATGATGAGAAATGGAGAGTGGGTTCAGCATCAGTGATGGTGATCAATGGAGAAAAACTTGTGATGGCCAACATGGGTGATTATAGAGCTGTAGTGTGCAGAGACGGTGTGGCTCATCAGGTGGGCCGTAAGCATCAGCAAACAGCCAAAAGACGCTGGCCTCGCAGGCTCTTTTCTGGTATGAAAGACCTTCAACTCCACCTTATCTACCAATTGAAATTGGCACTACTCTTAGCCCTGGCGAGAAATAATACTCCTGTTTGGGTGTTATTTATGTCAAGTACGCATATGGGCATGGAATTCTAGCAAAGAAGCAGGCGCCAAGCACTCTAAAGGCTCAGAGCTCGTGGTTGGAGCTGAAAGGATCGACCCTGATACTGAATTTGTCATCATAGCAAGTAATGGCATATGGGAGGTAGGATAAAGAAAATTACAATGAAAGAAAGCAAGAAACAGAAGGATTCCAATGATATTCTCTTAATTTTTTTTTTTTTCCAGGTGATGAAGAATCAAGAAGCTGTGAATCTCATCAGGCACTTGGAGGATCCACAAGAAGCTTCCGAGAGTTTAGCCAAGGAGGCTTTAAATAGAATAAGCAAAAACAGCATTTCTTGTGTTGTCATTCGCTTTGATTAAAAATATGTTTTGTTTTCTTTATTTGTGTAATCCTTAATGTGCAATTGAATTTTTTTTTTTTGAAATTACCATTTTAAATTTGAATGCTAGACCATCCTAGAGGGCCCATTTTAACTTTCGTAGACCATGATAGAGAGAGTTGAGCATGCTAATCTGTAATGTCTCTCTTCACATCTAAAACCACCTCATATCAAAGGCCCACATGGTGAAAAACTCAAAATTTAATGGCATCTAATATTCATAATAGTGAGGTTCCTAAATCACAAGAAAATGGCGAAAATTCATAAATCATTTCCCTTCGCAGTAGAAACATTCAAGTTGAGGATTCATCAAGTATTCCATGGAAAAAGAAAACCAGGTTTTGGATTTACGATAGACTGCACAATCTTTTGTAGTTCAAATGTTCCAGGTTACAATGAGGGCCAAGGTCGCACTACTTCTTAAGTCTCGAAGACAACTGATTATAGGAAAATCCCAATCATGCCATTAGACAAAAAAGCTAAAGACCCAAGCAAGGTTCTGAAAGTGGAAGATTACTTCCATTGATCTATAAACGCAAACGCAAGTTCAAGAGGATTAAGAGCTCTTTACAACAACTGTACAAAAACATATTCTGCAATCTACAATGATACAAATGAGCCAGCTTCTACTAAGGGTTGGCAGTCTTTGTACCCGTCGATAGAGCAGTTGGAGATATAATGTGGGGAGACCTGATCTCCATTAATCACCGTGTCATAACTAAACAGTTCACTGGACAAAGAGCAATTTACGGAAAATAATTCACCATAAGAACTTTGAAATTGACCACGAATGTAAGAAAAACAATCGTTCAGCAACATGGTTAATGTCACTTTTCTTTCCTCGTTGCCAGATAGAGCAATAGAAGAAACACAAAATCTAAACAATCACAACCCAAATCGTGTAAAACAGGGCAAGCTCGTGCCTTCTCACCTTTTAACAGTATTCACATTGTCAAGTACTGGGCCTCTTTTCACTGTTTTTGCTTCGGAAGGGTGACAACAAGGAGAAATGGCGAGAAGCTGCAGTAGAATTGTTCACCTTAGTAACAAATGGAATTTAAAAACATGGAGAAAATAGTTAATTGAATAGTGAGACATACTCTTTTGAGCAGTACTATTAGCAGTGGGGGTTTCATCTTGAGAGATGAGATTCTTCAACGTATGAACTGGTGATTACAACCAAATATTCAGGTCAGCTTGTATTGTAGATATATCAATCACTATTTAAAGCTTCTAATAAAAAGTATCCACCAGCATAAAATTCATCTTTAAAACAGTTCAAATTCACAACTAATGTGCAAACTTCATTCATGCATAGACAATTAACTGATACAACCCCTTTCTGTCAGGAAAAACATTAGGCAATCAGGACAAGATATTGATTGTATTGGCAAGAAACAAATAACAAACACAACTTTCACGGTTCTGAAGATCCTGAACTGCTGAGTTATTACTAGTACAGCCCATATAAGAAAAGAGCACACATCATGAACATTAGCATGTAAGATGGACCGATCCATTAAAATCAAATACATTGAATTTTCATATACATTTGCCCCATAAGTCAAAAGAATCAGCTACTTGACCAGATATAGCCCACACAGATCTCCACTGCCCAATGCCCATGATTCAGGATACAACGATGAAAACTTCTGAAAATAATAAGTTTAAAAACATTACACTGTCTAAAGAAGAAAACAAATCTGACAGCCTTTTGTAACTTCTTCCTTCAAAATACTTTACCAATTGAAATAACATATAGAAATCTTTAGCATGCAGGTGAATGGTGATTCCTGATTACAATTACCTAGCATTTGAAATTGGATGGAGGAATTTGAAATGTGAAATTCAAATTTGATGATTCATAAATTTTCTTTTATTGATTAGTGTCCTAAATTTAGATTAAGTTCATAAATATGGAACCAATCATATTTGAGAGTAAGTTCAAAATGTCCTTTGAAAAGGAATCATTTGCAATCCACGTCAAATGAATTCTCAACCACATCCATTAATATAACTTAGTAAACAATGAGTCAACTCATTGAAATAATTTAAACTTAAATTAAAGTTATGAAACTCAAATATCTTATTTCAAATCATTGCGTCCAAACATATATAGCATAATGTAACTTTTGACTGATTTCACTTGCAAGGAGACAACAGTTTAAAGATGACAATTATGTCCCAGTAGAGAGTGAAATATGTCTAATAACATATTAGTCATATTTGTTCACTAATGTATCCACAATTTGTTAGTTATATTTCACGGACCTTATGAGCAGTTCCTAGAGTTATTTTTGATCTTCCATTCATCAGAGATCACAAGGAGGGAGTATAATGCTTTTACCTTCACTAGAGGAAGCAATGTTTGAAACACTATTATCTGCCTCCGAACCATTCGCACTGCCATTATCCAATTCAACATTGTGCTCACTCATAGTATGACTCTTTTTTCCAAACTTCAGCAGCCGTCTAAAACCTTTTGATGTTTCCTTCATCTGAGGCTTATCTAATCCTTCAGGGATCTTTTCTAATTTCAAGCTTTTAGGATCAGATACATGAACTTTGAGAGCCTCTGCGTATGTTGTTCTCTGTAAGCTTGTTGGAGGTGCTTTACCATACTCTGAATTCCCAGTACATGGATCTTCCAGAGAAGAGACCCGAACAAAAGGAGCTTGGTATGGTTTTTCAGCAAGGGTAACACTTGAATGCTTTGGCAATTCCTTCTCAACATTACCTGCATTTTCAGTCGTGGTCTGACAGCACGAAATTTCACACAAAAACATCGAATCATTAGGCAAGTTTCCACCACTGCCAAAGAGAATAGGTCTAATGGTTTCTGCAGATCCAGAATTCTGGACATTTGAAATAAGTTCAATTCAAAGAAATTCTAATCTCTTATCTACACAAGACAAATGATCACAACAAGGGATCACCAACTAATTGCGTGACTATGACCACAATAATTACATTTAGGACTCGGAACTAAGAAAGGATTCTGGTTAATTCAAGCATTCATAAAATCCATTGAGACACAAGAGGCTATCAACTGACTATAATAGGTGCTATGATTCACAAATAAGGGTGCGTTTGTTTTGAGGGTAATGGGGGTTAAAAGTTCCTCCTATAATGTGTTACCCCTCATTAGTCTTGTTTGGTATACCAAGATTAATTGTTAACCCTATTAACCATTCATCCCACTTGCACACAACTTTGTTAATCCCATGGGAATATTATTATTTTAACAAACATATTATTATAAGTAATTATTATAATAAAAAATATTTTTGCTAATATATAGGTCTATAATAAAAAAAAAAACATTTTTGTTAATATTAAATTTTTTTTTAATATTTTATAAATAATTATTATACGATAAAAAATATTGTTATCAATATATACTTCAATGAACATACAAATTTAATTTATATCATTCATTCATATAGGTATATAAACACATTTAACTATACAAGCTTAACTGTTAAACTCTTTTTTCAGAGGTAACACCAAACATGGCTTAGTATTAATTGATGTGCTTGTAAATTACACCATTAACTGTTACTCTTATACTTGTTAACCTTCATTCCATTCGGCCCATACCAAATGCACCCTAAAATGATAACATACGAGATTTCAATCATCAGATATTAACAGTTCAAATTCTTCCAAGATTCTGTGTTACTAGTTACTACTATATTCTATATCATACTTCAAAATGGTTAGGTGTATACAGTGGCATAAAATTGCAAGATGCGTAAATATTAAATGTGAAGAATTTAGGTGTAAAGCACATTTTAACCTTTTGAATAAACATATTGAGGCGATGCCCATTTTTGAGTTCTTACTGACCTACCTCAATTGCACTGGGTAGCACTTCTAATCGGTGTTTGCCAGGTTCAATATCAGCCCCATCCAAGTTAAGTGGTGAAACTGGTGCTCGGATAGCTGCATAGTTTGACATAGTCTCAGCTTTCTCTACAATTTTATAGTTGCTAGAGTACCCTGTTTCAGAGCCTATCCTTTCTTCTGATGTGTGCATGGCAGGAATGGATGGCTTTTCACATTCTAGCATCACAACAGACTTTTCAATTATTGAATTGTCATCTCCATCACTATGATGTGACCTTATATCACTATTCCTTTTCAGTTCAGCACCTCCAGAAGTAGTACTAGACTTGCTTCCGTTCACCTTCTGGGGCATTTCTTTCACAGATGATTTGGCTAGAGGAACTTCACGTCGTGTTGTGGTTCTAATCTTCAGTTCTGGGAGAGATGCAGTCTTGTTTTTATCATGGTTCATGATTGCAGATATTTTCTTGCTCTCAGGTCCATTTGACACTTTAGGCTTTGATACTGGTTCAGTGATTCGTGGCTTAACCAAAGAAACATGATGGCCGCTACTAATTTTAGGTTCTGATAATCTTCTAATTCGGGCCATGGATGCCTTTGCATCAGGCGTTACACTACCATTCTCTTTCTTTGGTTCAGGCAATGATGACACCGACTGGCTTAACCTATTTCCTGCAGAGTTACCTCTGGTACTTAATTTATTGGATTTAGAACCTTTAAGAGAATCAGTTGATCCTGCAGAGACAGTTCTGATCGGGAACTTTTGTAGAGGTGATACAGATCCAGGCTCGGAATCACTAAACTTTGATCCTTTGTAAGAGCTAGGGGAAAGTTTTGCTGGCAATTGTTTTCTGGCTTGTTGTGAAGAAGGCTGCGTAGGAATGGAGCTGCCTCTAGCAGCAATTCTCTTTTGCCTCTCTAATTTCAAAGCTTCTAGACGTTTTATCTCCTCCTCTTCCTGTAAAAAAATTTAAAAAAAAAAAGAAAGAAAGAAAAAAAAAAACGGGGGAATGAAAAAAAGAGGATTAAACAAATGCTATTCCAAGATATTACAATTTTAAACCATCCATCTGGTAAAACAAAGTGTTTTAAAAAAAAGAGCAACACAAAGTGGATCAATATTTTGTAGCCAGGCTCAACAGCCACTTTGCTGCAAGTGTTTGACTTTTCAATTTGGAGGTAAGTGCTCATTAAAGGGTAGAAAATGTACCTTCTCTTTCTTCATTTTCTGGAGATCAGCTTTGAAGGTTCTGAGCCTCTCAGCACGTGCCTTGGCTTCATCCAAAGGACTCAACTTTGAAGGTTTCCCTTTCCTTATTGGTCCCACTGTCTTCTTCTTATCTGAAGTATCTGGAATAAGTTTTGATTTCCGGTCCATGTCCACCTTTTTAGTGCCTTTCCTGATGCCAGTCACCACCTCCTCATTTTTCTTATCCAATTGAGCATAATTTTCAGCATGAACCTGCATATCATAATCTAAAGCAGGGTCATAACCAACTGTCCCCTTTTCTGTCCCACGCTCAGGCAACAAACTTAAATCATCTGGCTCATATTTGACTTGGCTTCCTGCCCTGTTAGATAAGTTTTCCACTTGAGATGATGGCAACTCAGAGTCCATGTCAATTGCATGCCTTCCATCAGTTCCAACTTGATCTACTGAGACTGACCTCAACGAAACCACATAAGAATCATCATCCATATAATGTGATGAACTGTCCAAGTCTTTGTTTGGATGCACAAATCCATTTACAGCAAATGGATCTGTTGAACTCATATAACCAGGATGCTTTTCTGGTCTGTTTATTATAAAATCATCATTTGTTGACCTCCTATATCTACTTTTCCTTGCATCTATCTCTGCAGGTTGTATATCCATTTGACCATCCATGAAGCTTCCACCCTCATTAGATTGACCCATTCTTCTGGATATCAATGATTCATCATTTGAGGCCTTAGTCATGCGGGCCAAGTTTCCACTAATTCTCTGCATATCTGTCATATTCCCTTCTTGATTGTAACCTACATCTCGTCCATCATAAACTAAAGGATCATGACCTGCTGCATTTTCTCTTCTTCTGACTCGAACCTCCTTTTCCATCACAAACATACCTTTATCCACAGCATGTTCATCTTCATCTGCACCTTTTAGTAAATAACTTTGAAATGCCTGCCAGTGTCCACCATCTGTCTCATTCCCATGAATTGTTCCTTCCATGTTTGATGAATCTAACTCATCTAGAGATTTGGAATGGATTCCTTTCCTTTTTGAGGATCTCAGAGAGCTCTTATGCTTGCTACTTGTAGTAACAGACAAATCTCCCTCTTCCTCATCACTTTCAGAACCAGAAGCTGATTGTGATTCACTACCAGATGATTCCTGCCTCTTTGAAGTGATATAGTTAATGTTCCGAATAACAACCTTACTGGATTGCTTTTTACTTGATCGACTAGACTTTTTCCCTGATTCTGTATCCACCTCCTCAGTTTCAGTGTCAGTGTTGCCATTCCCACTATCCATTGAATGCCTTCTTTGTCCTTTTCTTTGGCCAGTATTAAGTCTAGTATCTTCCCCCGACGGATACGGTGGCTGAAAAAATGGGCTATTTCCTGGATAATTCTGATAGTAAGGAATCCCTTGCATAGGATATCCCTGAAAGATGGGCAATGTGCCAGGTGGAGAATGAATAGGCCAAGAAGGGAACATGGGATGTGGAAACTGGCCTTGAAAATATTCTTGCTGGCTTGGAGATGACTGTTGATCCATTTGAGGCTTTTCATCTGGTGCAAAAATAGAAAAAGTAATTTTTATTGATTTTTGAAGCAGGAAAAGAGAAAGTACTAATGGAATGTGATGCTACAAATATAATAATAACATGAATTATTTCAGAAAATACCTCTAAACAAAGTATTCAAACTTCTGTGACTCTTAAACTATTACATGTGCGCAAGTTAGAAAAAGTTAAGACTTTTAGACTTGTGGTACAATCCAATTTGTTTTTTGCCATGTGTTACATTGTACAAAGAGAGCATTTCTGAGAAGTAATTATTTACAAGAAGAAGAGAGCATTTCTGAGAAGAAATTATTTACAAGAAGAAATGAGAGTCACCGAATTGATGATTCAGCATCCAGCAGCAAAAAATTTCGCTATTGTTTCACTTGAAAAAGACAGATTCTACATTTGCATGTTGATGAATCTAACAAAAAGATTAGGGAGGTAAGACAAAAGGTATCATTTTTGAATGCTGATGCAGCAAAAACCTAGGGCATATTTTGCAATTTTATGCAGATTAAACTGAAGAGTGGATTCTTCTGAATATCAGGGAAACTGACAAATCCATGAACCACTATAGTTATTAGCCAATCCATCAGTTCTTAGACTTTACTTGTTTGTATTATGTGATAGAACGAGTTAAGGTCTTATCTCATTCTCAGGCTCTTCCATACCTCATATTTGTTGCTTAAATGAGTATTAATAATTTCAGAGTTTTGTTCTATCACAATGAATTTACATCAGACTTGTATACAAGACATTGAAAACATAGAATACAAAAATATTGATGACTTCTTTTCCGCTATAACACTAGAAATTTACCATATGAATACACAAATATGAACAGAAACAAGTTAATACGGGAAGTGGTGGAAAAAAGAGCATATGGCCATTTTGAAAATACAAGGGCTAATCAAATAACAAAAAAAGGCTGGAATGGGGCATCTGTCTTGAATTTTCAAAACAAGTTCCCACAGTAAAATCTTTTGAGAGATTGTTATATTATAAGCTTATACATGTACCTGAGTCAACACCCACTTTCCCATTACCATCTGAAGTTTCAGGCCACTGCTTGTTGATCGCACTAGAAAGAACAATGCCAGATGCATTCATGGCAGAGAAGTCTGACTGGCAAGACATTACATCAGCTGCTTCAATTTCAACCCATTGGCCGTTTTCATGCTTTCTTTTCCACAAGTCCAAAAATCTCACACATGCCTCCCTGTTGATAAAAAGAAAACCACTTTAGGGATGATTCTCCAGGAAGTATAAATTTTGCTAAAAATCAATTGATGGAAAAGATAATATCTTGATTTCATAAAGATAAAAATGATCAGTCCAAAAAAAGGTGATGCTTACATTAAGCGTGAGGCTCCAAAACTTTCTGCAAATGACATCAAAGATGCCATGTGATCAACATCAAAACCAGCAGCTACAGCGCGGGCAAAGGCCATGCCTTGCTCTTTCTGCAGCACAGTTTTGCGTGTCTCCAGAACTTTCATAAGCTGAACTCTAATGATACAAACCAAACACATTTTGATGATGTAATCAATAATAAAATCTAAAAATTCAACAAGAAAATCACACTAGGCAGTCATTATGATACATACATGTTTATATTCAGATTTGACAATGAACATAATTTCAAGAGTGCAAGTAAATTACTCCTTAGCAACAAACTTTTTAGTCATTTTAAAATATGTATGGCAATTAAAGAGAAGTTAATATAGAGGTTAGAAGAAACATAAAAAGTAAATTATCCATGCAATCTGATTTGCCCATCACAATTGCGTGTCAAAAACCACGATACTACAGAAGAGATAGATATAATAAGATTACTAACTGGGGTTGGCTTTGTAATATGTTGCAACTCCTACCAAAAAAAAAAAGGGACATGCAATGATCTTTCTGCAGAAATATCTGAGAATGAAAATGGATTCAGTATAACAACAGCCCTTGGCCAACTGATTGTATCCCTGCTTTAATTATGAACTTCTAGGAAATCAAAATGCAGCATTGCATCAAGGCGTGTGTATTTTAAATACTGAACAGTTATACAAAATTGTTGATTTCATTCTCATAAATCTTGCTGCTTATGACAACCATGAACATAGATTCAGATGGCAGATGCAGTCACATGTATTATAAAAACATGGCCATTATGGCCATAACATAATGGCTTTATTTATTTTAAATTGAAAAATGCATTAAGTGAACAAATATTCAAGGAGTTGACTAAAATTAGGAACTGAAACTAACTTATGAATTATGATGAAGTCACCTATTTCAAAGAAAGTGTAGAAAGTGCTAAACGCAATCCTCTTGACTTGATTTTTGCCTTGTTACAAAGTAATATCGAACTAAAATTTTATTTAGTAATAATTGTAAAAGATTCAAGTTGAATAAGGCTACAGCATTAAAATGGTGGCTGGGAAGTATAAAAATACCAAACTGAAAATAACTTATGAATTATACTGGTAATGGCCAGCCAAAAGAAAGATGCTTTGTCTATGTGTAATGGCGCAATTATTGTACTGGTAACAGCCATTGCCGCCACACAATATTTGGTCATTACCCATGATAAAGAAATTTTCCCATTTATTATGTGCAATAAAAACAATAATGAAGCTTGTGAATCTGCTAAATTATAACCACTGTATCTATGACCACGAAGCTTGTGAATTTTTGGAGTAATCACCAGACTGTATAAATTGATTAGCTCTTCATAAATGTAAAAGTCATGTAACACATGGTACATACTTTGAATTTCCCTCCTGTGCTGTTGATCCATTTGCTTCAGGTAGGTGTGCACCAGGCTGCCAGATGCAACGAGATCAAATCAAAGAAATTTGATGGTTCAGCATACAATGAGAATTATTCGGTGTGCACCCACCTTGTAAAGGACAATGGCTTTCTCCTCATTAGAATCCAGCAGAGGCCTGCCACCTGTCAAAAACCATTGAGTGTTATTCCAAAACCAATAGAAACATGACCAAATCTGGAGATTTATATTCTTCAGAATCTAGTTCTTATAATAAAAGCTTAATAAAATATAACATCTCAAATTAAAAAACTTTGCTAATACAACTATAACACATGATGGAAAATCTAAAAGAGTATGTATAAAACCAGATAACACATATCCTCCTCCCACTAGAAAGAGAAGGAAGAAAAAGAAGAAAAATCAATTGACAGTATCTGAGGGTGAACAGCAAGCATAAAATGTATAACCATTCCAAATAGATTAAAGTTAACATGAAGTTCATAAAACTAAAAACGGTAAGGAAGATGTCTTCTTCAACAGTACCTTCAATGTGTTCCACAGATTTTGTTTGATGATCTTTGACCTGTGCAACAAAAAATGACTGAAATCAAAATATAGGATCTGATTTACAGATCATAAGTTTCTCAAGGATTTATCATACCATGGCCAACCCTATTTCATTGTTACTTTGAACCGCAATTGCCTCTTCAATCTGCAAGATCTCAGATTCCAAGGCATACACGCGTTCCAAGACCTCTGGAGTGCTCACAAAACGAACAAACCTGTAAGTCCAAAGCATACTAGTCTGCATCATTGCATCATTAGGGTTGGAATATTACATAATTGTGTTCATTAATTATACTTAAGAAGGTGAATATGAAGGCCAAACTCAAAAGTCATGACATAAAAACTGTTAAACTGAACAAATTAAAAACTCTATCCTCCTAATAAACTATCATTGCAACCAGTATGTTGAAGTTCAAGTGCTGTTGCCCTTTTTCAAATTGTGAATCCACAATAAAGAATTTTATTAGCTAGTCCACAGAATCTTCATAAACCTAGAATGGGAATATGAAAAATGTAGGGAATTTTAACATGGGTCAATGGATTCCCATATTGGCTAAATCAAAACCAAGAAAAACAAAATGCTGATGGACACCGCCAACAACAACAACAAACAAAAGACAGAATGTGAGAGGAGCAGTAAATAGCAAGGCCAACCTTTCAACTGTTCCTCTTGTGAACCATGTTGCATCAGTTCCAAGCTCTGGCTCAAGAATAATTGAGTAACCCCCCTTGCCCATTTGATCTCGCACAGTCTTCAAGTGGGCAAGAAATGGATTAACCAAACCGGAAGCTATTTTCTCCGTCTTTCCATTTGCGGAGAGAACCAAATCACACCTGACAAAAAAAATGGCAAACCCAAAAATGTATTATCTTGGTAGATTCTATAGCTAATGATATTTTAATCAATAACCTCACTACCAATGCATTAAACTCTACAGATGCAAATTCCACTCACAAATCAACAAGAAAATTAAAAATAACAAATTTTAAAAATATATTAGAAGTAAACTACTAAAACTTCACCTTGGTGACACTACAATTTTCAAGTGTGAATCAAATTCAAGTTCATCAAAACAATGTTGTTAATAACAAGATATATAAACATAACACAGAAATGAAATGAAAAAACAAGTAGAACGTAACAATATCCAATTCAAAAAAAAAAAGGTACCTGCTGACCACAAATTCAGATCGTTTAAAAAACAAGAAGGTTCTAATAATAGAAATCACTAATTAATCAGAACAAAAAAGATTGCTCCTTTAGGACCCAAACAATAAGTGATTCATTTTTTATATAAAAAAAGGCAACAAATTTACTAAAAGGAAACTAAACAATAGTGGATTTATGTGCATAATCAGCTGCACATGTCAGCAAGTTAATCAAAAGAGAGAAACGATACCTTGTCCGAGTTGGAGTGAGTTGAAAAACAGCCGAGTCAAGCCGACTTGAAGACTTCATTGTTGCCAAAAAACCAAAACGATCTTTAGTCTCCTCTAAAACGAGATCAATCACTCATCAAATGGGAACCCAAAAAGGAAACAGAAACGGGAAAAAAAAAAAAAAGAGTTTTCTAAAGATCTATAAAAAAAGACTCTGAATTGGACAAATGAAGGCAATTTTGGCTCTCCGTAAATGAAAGCTCAACAAAGTAAAGCTGCAGAGAAGCCAAAAGACCAAAAGGTTCAGAGAAAGTGGTTGTTGAGAGAGAAAGAGACTTTGGATACCAACTGGGAAGTGAAAATTTTGTTTGTGTTTCTTTGCCAGTGGCGTAGAGCGACGTTATTGTTGAATTATCCAAGCAGATGGTAAATAAAGAAAATAACAAGGGCACTTTAGGGAATTTAAAACTGCGTGAAACGTGAGAACCGTAACAGAAAAACATTGTATCGGCTCGATTGAACTTGAATTGTGATTGAATTAGAATTTTATGAATTTCAATTAAAAATAAATTGTTTTTTTGTTGTTATTAAATTGGATTGGAATTGTTTTGATTGGTTCAAATTTTTTTAAAATTAAAAAAAAATTAACAGTTAAATTATCTCAAATCAAATCATATAAAAAATAAAACTAAAGTCTACACAATTTAATTTTGGATCGTTCATTTTAATAATAAAAATTATACAAATTGACAGGCTGATCAGATCTACATTCAGAGATTTTATCTGTATGAAATAATCAAAATAACCTCAAAATGTTCAACATTACCATTGAGAGTGGACCTCAAAATGTTCAACGTTACTGTTGAGAGCTCCACTGAGAAATGTGGGATTACTGGTAGGGATAGTCAAGGCAAACGTTTGCAATTAAAAGGGACTATTATTTTATTTTATTTATTGTATATATTTTTCAAAACACTTATAGTAAAAGCTGGTTTTAATTAGTTTTTATATATTGAGACCAAAAAATAAATTTTTTAAAATATTTTTTTAGTGAAATTAAATTCTAGATAATAAGAATAGGTGATTTCATTTTTGCTTTTTTGATGGGTCATTTTTATTAATTCTATTGAATACTATCATATATTTTTAGTGCTTTACAAATTCTTAAAGATTAAGTTTTCAAATTTGGATATGAATTATGATAATGTTAGGAAATAATATTTTGTACATTTAATTAATATTTATTATTGTAAAGATAATTTTAATATTATTAAATTAAATTTTAATAAATTTTTTCTCTCATTTTTATAAAATAATTTAACTAATAAACAATTTTTATTATATTATCGAATAATTTAAACATTTTCGTATATTTAATAAGTTGTGTCTTAATACTTATTACAATATCAAAGATGAAAATATATTCATATGGAGAGTAAGGTAGAATCATCTTAAACTTAATTGTTATTATTTGAAAAATATATCAATCAATCTATTTAATTTTATATATTTTAATTAATAATTTACATAAAAAAATTTTATTAACAATTTATATTTTAAAATTCAATAATTTAAATTTTATTTATTTAAAATAGAAAATATAAATATTACTATAAAACATATGTTTTTATATTGAATTAATTACGAGTTTGGGTAATGAATACCTAATATTAAAACCCAAATCCGATAAGAGTATTATTCTTCAAATCTAAACACTTATCAAATTCAATTATATATTAATCAAACACATCATATTAAAGTTCAATTCAGATTATATAACCTTAAATGTTCGTCCTATTGCCACCCCTAAGTTTAAAAAAAAAAGAGAAAAATGGTTATAAAGCTAAAATTAAAATAAACATTTATATATAATACACATTTTAATTCCTGAAAATGGTTTCTTAGACAAGTAGAGAAAGCATTTCTTACAGTAGAGAAAGAGTACAATGAGAGTAACTTAAGCCACAAAAATTGAAATTGTGAGCAAGCAATGAAACACTTAATTATAAAGAAGTGTTTAATAAAAGATTAAAAAAAATTAAAGGTTAAGTATTACTCTAATAAATTTTAAAAGAGTAGTTGTTAAGGGATAAAAAATAATTAATGATATAATAGTTAATAATATTTAATAGGAGGTTAATAAAAGAATTTAAATGTGCAATGTGAAATATGGTGGAGGTTTTCCTTACAATGCTCCTCTAACCCATCAATAATCAACCGGTTTCATTGAAACTATGAGTTCTAATTTAATGAAAGTGATTTAGGGTTTTTAAAATTTTCCTTAATTCATCAACATTAAGTATGAGATAAGAAATAAAAAATTTATTTAATAATTATCCTTGTAAAATTAAAAAATGAAAAATTTAATTATTTAAAATTGATATTTCCAGTCAAGTTTTAATTATAGTCAATTATTATTTGAAGAAGATGTCTTATATGAATATATAAATATAATTAATTAATTTTAATTTATTTTTATATTTAATAAGATCAAGAATTATTTAACTTTAGGGATTTATGATTAAAATTTTAAATTATTCACTTTATTAAAAAAAACGCAGTCCATCCAATATGGGTATGGCATCATCAAATGAAGAGAATGAAGAATAAGTGAAATACAGTGCCTCAACTTTCTATGACTCGTTTGGGTTGAGATTTTTTTTTCCCAGTTTGGATTGAGGTTAATTTAAAAAAAATATGTATTATTATAAATATTATTAAAATAATTTAAAAAATTATTTGAAAAATATTAATTATTTCAAAAATTTTATAATAAAAATATATTAAATTTTATAATAAAAATATATTAAATTTAATTAATATATGCAAAAATATATTTTTCTTAATATTAAATATCAAACAAACCATGCATACTCAATTTCATACGATATTATTAATTATTATTATTAGGGTGTATTTAATAAAACTCGAACTTATATGAGAATGAATTTAACAACCGTTAAATTAGATAATTATATTGAGATATATATAAAACTAATTAAAATGTACATACAAAATACATGAATCTATATGTAAAAATTTAATCTAACGATTAATAATTATTTGAGTTCGAACTCTCCGTAATAGCTCCCAAAAGAGTCTATAAAGTATCAAGATTAAGCTTATATGAGTTTAATTCAACCATCACTAAAATATTAGAACTAATTAATTAGTTAATTTGATATCTAGTTTACACTCAAAAGTTAAAATTAAACCTATATCTAATATCATATTATTTATTGCAATTTTAAATGAGATTGGGCTCATATGGGCTTTGATTAAAAAGTTAGGATTAACCTATTTGTTATTTGGGCTTGATTCTTATACACCCTTTTGCATTTGATGTTTTTTAAATGGGAAACTCTTTACACATTATTGATAATCATACTATGATTGAGACCACATTGAGATATTCCTAGCGAAATCTTTATTTTTTTTTTTGCTTTTTCAATTTTCAAATATAACTCTTATAAATTACCTTCTCTAATATTAAAAGAAAAAAAAACTATATTATGCATAACTCTATTAGACAGCTATATCTTTTATGTAGTTAATTCTTTCTTTTTTAGTTGGATCACTAAATAATTTTAAAGCAGACTAATGTTTTGAGATAAACATATTTTAAATGTAAATGTATATAAATTTAATTTATTATTTAATATACATAAAACCCAAAAAAAAAAATATGAATAAAAAAAATCCATCCATCTAAGATGAGCAATTCCACACCCAACAAAGTAAAACATGTCAATCCAAAATCATCAACCCTAGAATATTAAAAAATAAAAAGCTTATTAGAAAGAAAAAATTTTAACTTTTAATAATTATTAATATTAAAAGTTTTAATTTTAGTTAGAAATGAAAAAATTTTAAGGATGAAAGTAATTATATCTAAACTTAAAATTAATTTAGTAAAATTTAAATTTTGTTAATAAAAATTATAAAAAATTATAATGAATGCTTTTTTTTATGGATAAAAAAATAAACAAAATAATTTTAATACTATAAAAATTTACAATTCGCTGTTACAAATTTTGAGTGTTGAATATAATTGTTTTCAATTTTAAAGATTTAAAAATTTTTAGTTTTCTGTATTCATTAATAGGATGCCTCAATATTCTTTAATAGGATGCCTCAATAATTTTAGTCACCGTTATAGCTTCAGGACTCAGTGAATCATCATTTGTTGCTTTCTTAGGTCATACTATCATATTCCATTGATAGAAAATAATTACCCATATTTGCACTTCTTCTCACTCCTCATTTTTATTTATTTATTTTTTTTTTTCACAATTCCAATGATTAGTGGTCCATTGACCACGATCACTTTGAGATGTTCCTAGCCAAATCTTGACTTTTTTTCTTTTCAATTTTCAAATATAGCTCTCATAATTCCCTTCTCTAACATTAAAAACAAAAAAAAAAATTATGTTATGAATCAGTAAGCTAGACATTTATTTTTTTAAGTAGTTAATTCTTTTTTTTAAGTAATTAATTTTATTTAGTTGAATCACGAAATTACTTTAAAGAAATATTAATGTTTTGTGATAGATAGATTTAAATGTTAAAGTATAAAAACTTCATTATTAATATACATTAAATCTATATGAAAAAGTCATAAATGAAACAAAATATATCCATCCAAGATGAGTAATCCCACACCTAACAAAGTAAAACGTGCCAATCCAAAAACATCAACACCTGAATTATTTTTTTTTTTAAATGGCAACTAGATTAACAAATGGGCATGTTCAATGCACAAAGGATCTCATACTGATAAGAAAAAAAAAATTAATTAAATTTCAGTAGAGTCATTGACGGTGCTTCTTTGCTCCTAATAATAATGGGTATTATTTAGTTTCCCATAACAGTCAAATTAATGGGTATTATTTTTCTTTTCAGTATGAGATCCTTTGAGCATTGAACATGCCCATTTGTTAATCTAGTTTCATTAAAAAAAAAAAAAATGGCACGATTTACTTTCTTAGGTGTGGAATTACCCATCTTGGATAGATATATTTTTTTTTTCATTTGTGGCTATTTTATATAGATTTAATGTATATAAAATAATAAAATTTATATACTTTAATATTTAAATGTATCTATCGCAAAACATTAATATTTCTTTAAAGTAATTTAGTGATTCAACTAAATAAAATTAAATACTTTTTTTTAAAGAATTAACTCCTTAAAAATATAATTGTCTAGTTTATTGATTCATAATATAATTTTTTTTTTAATATTAGAGAAGGGAATAAGAGCTATATTTGAAAATTGAAAAAAAAAAAAAATAAGACTAGGAACATCTCAAAGTGGTCTGACATGGTATGATTGTGATCAATGGAACACTAATCATGAGAATTGTAAAAAAATAAATAAATAATTGAAGAGTGAGAAGAAGTGGAAATATTTCTTAAAAGACATGAGAAATGAATGTGATATAAAACTAATAAAGTAGCTAAACAATTGGATATCTTTATAGAATTGTACATCACATTTTTAAGTGACAACACAACAAACTCTAATTAAGATATTAGATGACCACTATTATATATATGGTTGGATTGCATAATATCGTGAAAATCATATTTATATAAATTAAAAACTAAAAAAAAAATTATATGCACTCATTATTTTTCTCTTATACAAATCACTCAACAAATTTTAATAATGTTGTGGCCTAAAAAAGATTACTATCTTAACTTCGTGGAACTTCACTCACCGTGTTCCACTGCACGGTACTTATGCAAGCTCCCTTCACAGTAATCTACTACACAATTAACTTTTGGCCACTTCATGCGGTTGATAAGGAAAAGGTACCTGTTGTGAACCAATTGTGTAGTTGTTCGTTACACCTAGCAATGAAATTTGCAACTGTGAGGTTGGCCGCAAAGGAAGAAACCAGTGGGGATCTTGCATCAAGATAGGGTTTCTTTCTTGGAAATTAGAAGGCAAATTATATCTATTTGCGGGCAAATGGCAAGGTTGGTGGCAAAAGTTAGGACAAGGGGTTGGTAAATGGGTTTCTTTGGTAGGGTATGAGGCTTGGTTGCCTTGTTGAGTCTGCCATGTGAGATTCAATATGATCTATGAGTGCTTGTGAGCTCATAAACACATGGTTACAAATTCTACAGTCGATTCATGGAGAAGCATAAGGACTTTTAGGGCCCCAGTGATGGTGCGTAAAAGTTTCTTTGTCTGAACTACACGAGAGAGAGAGGATATGTATATTTTTGTTCAAGGATGCCCATTAATTTATAGGTAATTTGTTTACCATATTTAGCTTTGGCAGCATGTATTATACAATGGGCATAGATGGAGGATTAATTAATGTCTACAAGAGGGAAGAATTTTCACTAAACATGTAATTATCTAGGTTGGGTGTGAGGGAGAAGCTATTGGTTAGGTTTAGGTTAATTTTTTTTTTCCTCTAAATTTTTAATTAATTAATAAAATTTTTGTTTATAAAAAAAAATCTGTGTGCAAGAGGTGCGTGTAATCATCTACTTGACCAAAAAAATTAATATAATTGAGGGGAAATGAAAAAGAATACAGAATAATCTCTTCTCCAAACACATATTTGATGAATTTAATGCTCATTGAACTATTCTCATTATGGCCAATTTTGGAAGGAAGATAGTGAAATAGACATATATGAAAATGATGACACTATTTTTATATAAGAATTTGTGGAAGGCTAAAATTAGATTGATATCCTAAGCAATAAAGAAAGTTATTAATGAAATTAATTGAACACAATGAGAAAATAGCTGTTTATTATGTGACAAAGTACATAAATTATACTCTTTATACTTATCTTGCAAATTTATTATTATATATATTTCCCAATAATTGTGAGAAATTTTTCCTTTTTTTTCTCATATTTTAAAATTTATTTAATTAGGATAATACAGCCAGCATTTGATTCAACTCCTAGTTTTTTTCTTTCTTGGTTTAAACTTTGTTCTTCGTTTTTGTTTAAGATTATGGTTGAAAGTTAAAAAAAAATGAATTGAAATTATTTTTTTAGAAAACACTCTTTTAAATGATGTTAAGAAATAATTAAAAAAAATAGTTTTGCTATTTTAAAGTCTTTTTATTGTTGTATTTGGCTTCTACTGGAGATCGATATCTATTCTTATTATTGAAGTATATGCCAATTTAAATTTATATTAAAGTTTAAAATTTCTTAGTAAATATCTTTGAAATAATACTCTTGTAATACCAGTTCAAATAATAGTGCCAAAAAATATTAATGAATCAATAAAAAAATATAGCGTGAATGGTTTATGTCTATAAATGTCATTTAGCAATTAATATCTAGAATCTACTGATAAGATATCATTCCTAAAAAAACAAAATAATTAATTTTCAATTAATTATAATGATAATACCAAAACTTTCAGGGATTATTGGGTGTTTAATTATAACAAATACATTAATTAGCTTTTAAAGTAACCAACAATAATGGCTCTTTATAAGAAATATATTAATTAGCATGTATCTTGAAAATTAATTCAATTAAGGACAAGGTCCATTACAATGTATGTGTTAAATAGATTTTTCTACTCTTTCGGTAGAGTAAATAAGGAAAAGAGAAAAAAAAAAAATACCATATATGACTAAAGCATGGATAAGAGATTCTACAAAAGTTATGCTTCAAGAAAGCGTAAAGGTTCTCAAGAGAGTAATCTAAATAATGAAATACCTAATGAAAATTGATTCACATAGCCAAATAACTAGTCTGTGCAAAAATTAGCTTTTCAGAAAATGTGAACTAAACAAACTTCCTAGCTAAAAGATGGAATCGGATTATGTATTTTACCAAATCCTCTTAGGACAAATTCAAATTGTATATAATTAATTTTGGAAGAAATTCGAATTAAAAAATAATACCTATGTTGGATTTGGAATTTATATATTGAATGTCCATTATCTGATTTCATTTATATAAATAAATAATTAAAAATAATATATATTATAACAATATTTATAAACTTTTATATATCATAATTTAAGTAAAATTTAAATACTCTATAAAATTATTAAAAAATATATAATTTATGTATATATATATATATAATTAAATGGGTTCGGGTATTATTTCGTGTCGTACATTGTAAAAGCGTGTAAACTATAAAAAAAAAACCAAATAGATAAAATGCCAATATTTACTTGCGTAATTCACTCATCCCATAGAGGGCTACATCCATAGAAATGTCATCTTTCACTATCAATAAAAATAAATTATCCATTACAAGTTCAAAGTTATACTATTCATAAACACAATTAATCTCAAGAGAACTCTCACAATAATCTTCAAAGTTAGATTTTTTTTTCTTATATAATTACAATTTTATTAAGAAAAAATTATAATTTTTGTTTTAATTTCAATTGATTTGATATAGTCCAATAAACTTATACTAAAGTAAGTCAGCTAGCATGCTATATACTTCCCATAAATTAACTTCAAAATTTATATGAAATTGTTATAAAATTTGAAATCTAAGCCTATTGTGTCCAAAAAGAAAATTTTAGATTTGATCGCTAAAATACACAAAGTTTACCTTATTTTTTATAATTAGGTCAATTATAAAAATAAAAAATTGGTAAATCTTAGTATATTAATTTTTTTTGAATTAGCTTAAGTTTTATATGGAAAGCAATATCATCATTGCATTATTTAAAACATTTATTTTTTACCATTATATTGACTGTGTAAAATACTTTCTTTTAATTGAAAATATATCTCTCTAAGATTTTTTAAAATAAATTAAGTCAGCTAGCATGTCACGTAAAACAGATATATACTTCTTGTAAATTAATTTTAAAATTTAGATGAAATTGTTATAAAATTTTGTAATATAAGCCTATTGTGTCAAAAAAAGAAAGTTTTAGATTTATCACCAAAATACGCAAAGTTTAGCTTATTTTATAATTAGGCCAATTATAAAAATAAAAAATTGGTAAAACTTATTGTATTAATTTATTTTAATTAGATTAAGTTTTATATGGAAAAGGATCTCATTACATTATCTAAAACATTCATTTTTTTACCATTATCTTGAATATGCAAAATACTTTCTTTTAATTGAAAATATATCTCACATAGATTTTTGAAAATAAATACAACGTTTTGCTTACGTAAGATAATACGTGTATATAATTTTTTATCCGTTGATAAAAGTAAAAGTTATATGAAATTCACACTTGGACGATCGAGATTATACAATCGTGAAGTGGCATATAATCCTTGGGCCATAAGAAAACCAAACACTATGCTATGCAACCACAAATGGTAATATGCCTTTTAAGGGTCTCATGATCTATGGATGACAAAGAAAATCCCTATAAAACGGACTCTCCTTGATCCCTCATCCTTCATAAGCCATTTAGAAATTATTTTTTCTTTTTGCAAGTCCAATTTTTGTTTGCAAACTTTTCATTTTTTCTCCATCATCATGTCTGGCTCTAGTCAGAACTCAAGCCGTGGAAACTCCGTAGAATCTACCCAAATTCTGTGTGACAAATGTAACCCTGTCATATTTGGCATCGAAGTAGAAAACAACAAAAGGGGGTCTTTTGATCATCCGACAAAAAGTATTTTTCCAAGTGTCCTGCCACCAAACGGCGAGGCCACCTGTCTGTGTGCACCTCCTCCCCAATCAACAGTAGCAGAAGTGCCACCACCTCAAGTCTCGCTTATAAAGAGTGCTTTACAAACTTTGCCTGAGCAGCAGCAGATTCAAGCTCCTCCTATAGTGATTGATTTAACACAAAGTGATGGAGAGGACAAGGATAGTTCGGCAGGTGCCTCAAAAGTGATTGATTTAACACAAAGTGATGGAGAAGAAAATGATAGCGTAAGTGCACATGAGGACTCTTTTGAAGCTGATATTGATGACATCTGTAGCAGCTGCAGTAGCAACAGCATCCATTGAAGTGAAGTTGAGCTTATTAGTTTAATTAACCTTGCATACATACCATAGACGAATCAATTGGTGTTGTTGTTAAGAGTCAGAGTCATGCAAGGTACTAATACTTATTGTCTTTTTATTAGGGTCAAGTCTCTGCTATAGCAGGTGGTCTGGTTTGAATAAATGTGTCTTTTTCATTCATGCTGGTAATGAATTAATCCGTGTACCTTTTTCTTTTCCATTTCCCAGTGTTAATTTCTATCTAATCTGCTTTTATGATTCTCTAATTATTCAAGATTTGGTCACCGATAATATAAGATGATTGGTGTAATTTAGTCACTAATAAATCATTTTTACCTAATTTCGACAATAACTTTCTATAAAAATCTGATAAGATATTCATTCAAATTAAAATTAATTTTATATTTTTACTTGTTTCGATGAGAAACTCAATAAAAAACTGACACATTCAATTTATAGCTAATTTTTACAATATAGTAAAAATAAAATAAGATTCTTATATTGGTTTGGTGTGTATACTAATGATGTGATCCATGTTAACAATTTTTAGCTTGATCTTCTAATGAAAATTGGCTTAGGAAGCAACAAATAATGATCCACTCGGCTCTGATGCTATAACGATGACTAAAATTGTTGAGGTGTTCTATGAGGTGGAAGATTAGTAGAGAATATTGTTCTTCTTTGCAAGAATTTTTCTTTTTTCTTTTAAAGTGTATCCTCTATCCATCAAACTAATCACTCCTAATCTCCAGAAATAACTTGAAAAATCCCAAAAGACAAGTAACGGGATTTGATGTCCCTCAAAATCAAACCTAGCTAAAATTTTACCATCTCCAAGTCTCAGTGTTAACCATCCAACTAACACCTTATTGGCACGTATATGATTTCATTAATCAGCAAAATTACTAAAATTGCTAATTATCCAATCTGACCACATATGTATGGTGTGATCATATAATATCTTATTTAGAGTTTGTTGTGTTGTCACTTTAATATGAAAGGAAAATATGCATTGTACAATTTTAAAATATATCCAGTAAGTAGCTAAGTTAACCACCGCAAAAGAACATATATGCATACGGCGCATTCTAAATATTGGTGTAAGCAATCAAATCAGCTATATGTCTAGGATTTCGAGCACATATGGGCCTAAAGAGAAAATTAAATTTTGATTAAGTGGAGAGAAATGAAAAGAAATTACTCATTAAAAAAGAAAATGGATTAAAAAACAAGGAAACATAATTAATTTGGTTGTTGTGGTAATCAATAGGTGCAAAGAAGCATTGTCAATATGACGCCCCTTACCCGTCTGCTGTATAGCCAAGCAAGAAGTGCCACATTCGGTGCCGGAGCACCCTATCTTGTTTTATCATATCTATTGTAAACTTTTGATGTCATTTGAAACATGTATTCTATTTGTGGAATTTTTTTTTTTATATATATCTTATTTCTGTGGGGACCCGGACAGAGCCTCTCCTGTTTTATTAGCATCTGCCGGGTTCCACTAATCACCTGTTAACAGGTCTATATTCATTTTACACATTTTCATATCATATTCTCGTGTATCATATCATTTTCAATTATTTATGAGATCTAAAAATGAAGTATCATATTTCCATATCATATTGGCACATCTCAAATGAAATTTCCTAGTGGGAGTTATGGCCAAATGAACACACGGGTATCAAATGGCATTCTGGGTTCAACTTAACATTTTCCAGATTTCAATTCCTAACTTTGACTAATATTTTCCCTAGGATGCAATGGTTTCTAGAGCTTGGTCAAAACATAAAAATTGTTGTGCTATGTCTTATAAAACTTTTGGCACTAGTTTCACTCAATTTGCAGCTTTGGAGACCAAGTTATGGCATTTTTGCCAAAACTGGTCAAGCAAACTAAGGGAACAATATTTTGGATAATTTCTGGGTTGGCAGTTTTAGTGACTCAACTTGTACTAACAATTTGATTTAGTTAAAAGTAAAACTGGGTCAAGTGGTCTTCATGAAAAATATAGCCCTATGTCTAGGTCATTTGGACCAGTATAGAGAGAGTTATGACCAAATGAACACGTACTGTTCATTTGGTCATTTTCTGGGTTGGCAGTTTTAGTGACTCAAATTTTGCTAATAATTTGATTTGGTTAAAAGCAAAACTGGGTCAAGTGATCTTCATGAAAAGTGTAGCCCTATGTCTAAGCTTTTCATTGATGAAATTTTAGGTCATTTGGACCAGTATAGAGAGAGTTATGACCAAATGAACATGTCATTTTCAAGGTTGGCAGTTTTAGTAACCCAATTTATGCTAACAATTTGAATCGGTTAAAGGCCAAATTGGGTCAAGTGGTCTTCATAAAAAGTGTAGCCCTATGTCTAATCTTTCCATTGATGAAATTTTAGGTCATTTGGACCAGTATAGAGAGAGTTATGACCAAATGAACACGTACTGTTCATTTGGTCATTTTCTGGGTTGACAGTTTTAGTGACCCAACTTGTGCTAACAATTTGAATTGGTTAAAGGCAAAACTGGGTCAAGTGGTCTGCATGAAAAGTGTAGCCCTATGTCTAAGCTTTCCATTGATGAAATTTTAGGTCATTTGGACCAGTATAGAGAGAGTTATGACCAAATGAACACGTACTGTTCATTTGGTCATTTTCTGGGTTTCATTGTTTGGTCATCCAGGTTTGGGCAGAGAATTGGTCATGATTTTAGCAAAATTTAGGCATGGTGTCTACATGAAAAATGGGCTATTTTGAGTCTATTTTCACCTCCAATAGGCCTCATACCAATTTGAGTCACACATTTTTAGTTATGGGTCAATAAACCCATTGGACTCATTGAGTCCAAACCTGTAGAAAATTGAACACTCCTAATATCTCAATTCCTTCAACTTCCTTACTTCAATTTGCATGCAATACACTTCTATAAGCAACAATTTCAACTCAATAGGTTAATTTCAAAATTTACACCAAGTCCTCAAGCATTTACACAAACCCTAGTTTTCAAAGTTTTAAATTTTCACAAACACTACACAATCAAACACCCAAACATTTCAACTCATCACACATTCTCATGGAACCATTTTTCATTACTTAAAAGCAATAAACTTCAAGTTCCATGGCTGCCAAAAATTCAAGGGTTCTTTCCTCTAGATTTTCTTTTTGTTTTAATGATATTTATGCTTGGCTAAACATGCTTTTCATGTTTAATAAAGAGAAGAAGAGGGATTAGTGCACTAACCTTACTTGAGCTTCCCTAATTTCAAATTTCTTACTTCCAATGGGTGTCTATAGCTTCCTTAGGGTGTGGGGAGTATTTTTTGTGAAGTGGGCTATGGGTTTTAGTGTGTAGAAGCTTGGGAAATCAACCTTGGAAGCTTGACAATAATGGAGGAAATGAGGGAAAGAGAGAGAGAGAAGAATTGAAGGAAGAAGATGGAAGTGGGTGGGAGTTTGTCCTTTAGTGCCTATTTATAATTTTTTTTTTAAATTTTCCTAAGCTTTTTCTTTTCTTTTCTTTTCTTTTCTCTTCTCATTTTCCTAATCTATTTCATAAATTTTAATTAATGCTAATTATTTTATTCTCTAAATTTTTTTTTATTTTGACATTTAGGTCAAAATTCATCTTTGGGGGTGAAATGACCAAAATGCCCTTAGTAGTGCATATTGGGTTATTTTTATTATTTTTGTATCAATTTATAAATTCTCTAAACTTTAATTTATTTTTTTCTCTACATTTTTTTTTATATTTTCTTAACATTTATTTCTTCAATTTATGCCTTCTCACTATGGTCTAGGTGTAGTTCCAGACATTTTAACTGTCCGAACAGACATTAGTCGTCAGAACAGTAAAATTTATGGACTACCTTTAGTGAGGGAGTTACAGTCAATAACTTTACTGAAATTTAATTAATTTTTTCTTTTCAGTATGAGATCCTTTGTGCACTAAACATGCCTATTTGTTAATCTAGTTTCATTTAAAAAAAAAAATATTCCGGTGTTGATGATTTTGGATTGACATGTCCTACTTTGTTGGGGTGTGGAATTATTCATCTTAGATGAATATTTTCTTTTTTTTTTTTCATTTATGGCTATTTCCTATAGATTTTATATATACTAAACAATAAAACTTATATAATTTAACATTTAAATGTATCTGTTGCAAAATATAAATATTGCTTTAAAGTAATTTAGTTATTCAACAAAATAAAATTAATTACTTTTCTTTAACAAAAATTATTACTTAATAAATAAATAATTGTCTAACTTAATTTAATTCATAACATATTTTTTTTTTAATATTAAAGAAAGGAATTTTTATATATATTATATGTGCAAAAAGGAAATCCCAAGTCACTGTTCAGTAACAGTGACATGGACCCCCTATTCTTTTTATTTTTTTTACAAACTTTCTTTTTTTAAGATAATTTATTACCTTTTTTCCATTCTTTTTTAATTATATATATTTAAATTATTTTTTATTTTAATTTTTATTTTATTTTCAATTACTTCTCAACTATTATTATTATTATTATTATTTTGAAACAATTTTAGTTTGCAATAAAGTAAAAGTTCACTATTGCAATAATAGTGTTGTAATTATTTTACTTTGTTGCATCTCTTTATTTTTTATTTTTTATTTCATAATTTTTATTTTATTACTAAAAATGTTTAGTGACCGAATTATAATTAATAAATTTTGTAAGCACTATGAAGATTAATTAATATAAAATTCGATTACTATGGAAAATTTTACCCATGAAATTTGAAAGGCAATGAAAGGGGAAATTTTCTAATATGTCTGAAAACATGATACTTAGGGCTATAATATTTAATCAACACAGCAAATTACATTTAATGAATAATTTTTCTAACTGGTGCAAATATGCACCCATTACGTTTTTTTTTTTTTTGCCCTTTACACCTATTAAGATTTATTTAATACCTTGCTAGCATCGGGAGCAACAATTTTAATGGTAAGTGTACTTTTCCCTTACTAGTGGGTTCAATTATCAATAAAATAGTAATTATATGTGCTAGTGTGGTGTATTAAATAAATCTTAATGATTATATATTTGTATTGATTATTAGAAAAATCATTTAATGAATTATAAATTAAAATTTACCATGTTAGTAAAGTGCATCAAATAAATTTTAATGGATACAAATTTGTACCCATTAGAAAACCGTTAGGAAAATGTCATAGGCATTGTGGTTGGATTAATTATGATTGAGTTTGAATTTAAAAATTAAGATGGAATCGTTGGAGATTTGACACTGGCCTTGGTATATGCTCTCACTGAAGGTGTTTTAACAATTCTCTCACTGTCAAAAACCATTGTATGAGAATTATTAGGTGTGCACCCACCTTGTAAAGGACAATGGCTTTCTCCTCATTAGAATCCAGCAGAGGCCTGCTACCTGTCAAAAACCATTGAGTGTTATTCCAAAACCAATAGAAACATGACCAAATCTGGAGATTTATATTCTTCAGAATCTAGTTCTTATAATAAAAGCTTGATAAAATATAACACCTCAAATTAAAAAACTTTGCTAATACAACTATAACACATGACGGAAAATCTAAAAAAGTATGTATAAAACCAGATAACACATATCCTCCTCCCACTAGAAAGAGAAGGAAGAAAAAGAAGAAAAATCAATTGACAGTAATTGAGGGTGAAAAGCAAGCATAAAATGTATAACCATTCCAAATAGATTAAAGTTAACATGAAGTTCATAAAACTAAAAACGGTATGGAAGATGTCTTCTTCAACAGTACCTTCAATGTGTTCCACAGATTTTGTTTGATGATCTTTGACCTGTGCAATAAAAAATGACTGAAATCAAAATATAGGATCCGATTTACAGATCATAAGTTTCTCAAGGATTTATCATACCATGGCCAACCTTATTTCATTGTTACTTTGAATCGCAATTGCCTCTTCAATCTGCAAGATCTCAGATTCCAAGGCATACACGCGTTCCAAGACCTCTGGAGTTCTCACAAAACGAACAAACCTGTAAGTCCAAAGCATATTAGTCTGCATCATTGCATCATTAGGGTTGGAATATTACATAACTGTGTTCATTAATTATGCTTAAGAAGGTGAATATGAAGGCCAAACTCAAAAGTCATGACATAAAAACTGTTAAACTGAGCAAATTAAAAACTCTATCCTCCTAATAAACTATCATTGCAACCAGTATGTTGAAGTTCAAGTGCTGTTGCCCTTTTTCAAATTGTGAATCCACAATAAAGAATTTTATTAGCTAGTCCACAGAATCTTCATAAACCTAGAATGGGAATATGAAAAATGTAGGGAGTTTTAACATGGGTCAATGGATTCCCATATTGGCTAAATCAAAACCAAGAAAAACATAATGCTGATGGACACCACCAACAACAACAAACAAAAGACAGAATGTGAGAGGAGCAGTAAATAGCAAGGCCAACCTTTCAACTGTTCCTCTTGTGAACCATGTTGCATCAGTTCCAAGCTCTGGCTCAAGAATAATTGAGTAACCCCCCTTGGCCATTTGATCTCGCGCAATCTTCAATTGGGCAAGAAATGGATTAACCAAACCGGAAACTATTTTGTCCGTCTTTCCATTTGCGGAGAGAACCAAATCACACCTGACCAAAAAAAAAAAAAAATTCGCAAACCCAAAAATGTATTATCTTGGTAGATTCTAATATTTTAATCAATAACCTCACTACCAATGCATTAAACTCTACAAATGCAAATTCCACTCACAAATCAACAAGAAAATTAAAAATAAAAAATTTTAAAAATATATTAGAAGTAAACTACTAAAACTTTACCTTGGTGACACTACAATTTTCAAGTGTGAATCAAATTCAAATTCATCAAAACAATGTTGTTAATAACAAGATATACAAACATAACACAGAAACGAAATGAAAAAACAAGTAGAACGTAACAATATCCAATTCAAAAAAAAAAAAAGGTACCTGCTGACCACAAATTCAGATCGTTTAAAAAACAAGAAGGTTCTAATAATAGAAATCACTAATTAATCAGAACAAAAAGATTGCTCCTTTAGGACCCAAACAATAAGTGAGTCATTTTTTTATATAAAAAAAGGCAACAAATTTACTAAAAGGAAACTAAACAATAGTGGCTTTATGTGCATAATCAGCTGCACATGTCAGCAAGTTAATCAAAAGAGAGAAACGATACCTTGTCCGAGTTGGAGTGAGTTGAAAAACAGCCGAGTCAAGCCGACTTGAAGACTTCATTGTTGCCAAAAAAACAAAACGATCTTTAGTTTCCTCTAAAACGAGATCAATCACTCATCAAATGGGAACCCAAAAAGGAAACAGAAACGGGAAAAAAAAAAAAGAGTTTTCTAAAGATCTATAAAAAAAGACTCTGAATTGGACAAATGAAGGCAATTTTGGCTCTCCGTAAATGAAAGCTCAACAAAGTAAAGTTGCAGAGAAGCCAAAAGACCAAAAGGTTCAGAGAAAGTGGTTGTAGAGAGAGACAGAGACTTTGGATACCAACTGGGAAGTGAAAATTTTGTTTGTGTTTCTTTGCCAGTGGCGTAGAGCGACGTTATGGTTGAATTATCCAAGCAGAAGGTAAATAAAGAAAATAACAAGGGTACTTTAGGGAATTTAAAACTGCGTGTGAGAACGGTAAATGAAGAAACTGCTTTTCTGAACAAAAGTACTATTTTAGATGTTGTTGATAAAAGTAATTTGAAAAAAGCTGTTTTGTTATTTTAGTGTTTTTATTATTAAAACTGATCAAATTTAATTTTTAATTATTTTTTAATACTCTAACTAATATATTTAAAAAAATAATTTTTTCAACAGTAATTTCAACAACAATGCCAAATAAGCCATATATCGGCTCGATTTAACTTGAATTGTAATTGAATTAGAGTTTTATGAATTTTAATTAAAAACAAATTGTTTTTTTGTTGTTATTAAATTGGATTGGAATTGTTTTGATTGGTTCAAATTTTTAAAATTTTTTTAAAAAATTAACAGTTAAATGATCTCAAATCAAATCATATAAAAATTAAAATTAAAGTCCACACAATTTAAAATTAAAGTCCACACAATTTAATTTCGTATCCTTCATTTTAATAATTAAAATTATACAAATCGACAGGCTGATCAGATCTACGTTCAGAGGTTTTATCTGTATGAAATAACCAAAATAACCTCAAAATGTTTAACGTTACCGTTGAGAGCTCCACTGAGAAATGCGAGATACTGGTGGAGATAGTCAAGGCAAATGTTTGCAATTAAAAGGGACTATCATTTTATTTTATTTATCATAAAATGAAGAGAGTGAAGAATTAGTGAAGTACAGCGCCTCAGATTTCTATGGCTCGTTTGGGTTGAGATTTTTTTTTTCCCAGTTTGGATTGAGGTTAATTTAGTAAAAAAAAATATTATTATAAATATTATTAAAATAATTTAAAAATAATTTGAAAAATATTAATTATTTCAAAAATTTTATAATAAAAATGTATTAAATTTAATTAATATATGCAAAAATATATTTTTCTTAATTGTAAATATCAATCAAACCATGCATACCCGAATTTCATACAATATTATTAATCATTATTATTAGGGTGTATTTAATAAAACTCAAACTTATATGAGAATGAATTTAACAACCGTTAAACTAGATAATTGTATTGAGATATGTGAAACTAATTAAAATGTACATATAAAACACACGAATCTATATGTGAAAATTTAATCTAACGATTAATAAATCCATCCTTATTTGAGTTCGAACTCTCCATAATAGCTTCTAAAAGAGTCTATAAAGTATCAAGATTGAGCTTATATGAGTTTAATTCAACCATCACTAAAATATTAGAACTAATTAATTAGTTAATTGACATCTAGTTTACACTCAAAAGTGAAAATTAAACCTAGATCCAATATCATATTATTTATTACAATTTAAAATGAGATTGGGCTCATATGGGCTTTGATTAAAAAGTTAGGATTAACCTATTTGTTATTTGGGCTTGATTCTTATACACCCTTTTGCATTTGATGTTTTTTAAATGGGAAACTCTTTACACATTATTGATAATCATACTATGATTGAGACCACATTGAGATATTCCTAGCGAAATCTTTATTTTTTTTTTTGCTTTTTCAATTTTCAAATATAACTCTTATAAATTACCTTCTCTAATATTAAAAGAAAAAAAAACTATATTATGCATAACTCTATTAGACAGCTATATCTTTTATGTAGTTAATTCTTTCTTTTTTAGTTGGATCACTAAATAATTTTAAAGCAGACTAATGTTTTGAGATAAACATATTTTAAATGTAAATGTATATAAATTTAATTTATTATTTAATATACATAAAACCCAAAAAAAAAATATAAATAAAAAAAATCCATCCATCTAAGATGAGCAATTCCACACCCAACAAAGTAAAACATGTCAATCCAAAATCATCAACCCTAGAATATTAAAAAATAAAAAGCTTATTAGAAAGAAAAAATTTTAACTTTTAATAATTATTAATATTAAAAGTTTTAATTTTAGTTAGAAATGAAAAAATTTTAAGGATGAAAGTAATTATATCTAAACTTAAAATTAATTTAGTAAAATTTAAATTTTGTTAATAAAAATTATAAAAAATTATAATGAATGCTTTTTTTTATGGATAAAAAAATAAACAAAATAATTTTAATACTATAAAAATTTACAATTACATTACAAATTTTGAGTGTTGAATATAATTGTTTTCAATTTTAAAGATTTAAAAATTTTTAGTTTTCTGTATTCATTAATAGGATGCCTCAATATTCTTTAATAGGATGCCTCAATAATTTTAGTCACCGTTATAGCTTCAGGACTCAGTGAATCATCATTTGTTGCTTTCTTAGGTCATACTATCATATTCCATTGATAGAAAATAATTACCCATATTTGCACTTCTTCTCACTCCTCATTTTTATTTATTTATTTTTTTTTTCACAATTCCAATGATTAGTGGTCCATTGACCACGATCACTTTGAGATGTTCCTAGCCAAATCTTGACTTTTTTCTTTTCAATTTTCAAATATAGCTCTCATAATTCCCTTCTCTAACATTAAAAACAAAAAAAAAAATTATGTTATGAATCAGTAAGCTAGACATTTATTTTTTTAAGTAGTTAATTCTTTTTTTTAAGTAATTAATTTTATTTAGTTGAATCACGAAATTACTTTAAAGAAATATTAATGTTTTGTGATAGATAGATTTAAATGTTAAAGTATAAAAACTTCATTATTAATATACATTAAATCTATATGAAAAAGTCATAAATGAAACAAAATATATCCATCCAAGATAAGTAATCCCACACCTAACAAAGTAAAACCCCCATAGGAACTACACCTTATAGGTTAGTTTTTGGGAAATCATGCCATTTGCCCGTAGAGTTAGAACATAAAGCTTATTGGGCCATTAGAGCAATCAATTTTGATTTACAAGCTGCTGGACACAAAAGACTTTTGCAACTTGATGAATTAGAAGAATTAAGACTTGATGCTTATGAAAATGCTAGGATCTATAAAGAAAGAACTAAAAAATGGCATGGTAAGCATATCAAGAAAAAGGACTTTAAAGAAGGAGATTTGGTTCTCTTATTCAATTCAAGGTTGAAATTTTTTCCAGGAAAATTAAAATCAAGGTGGTCCGGTCCATTTAAAATTGTAAAAGTCTTTCCTCATGGTGCTATGGAAATCTTTGGTGAAAAATCGGGTAATTTCAAGGTAAATGGGCAAAGGTTGAGGCACTATTCAGTTGGTGAGCCAATTGAGAAGATAGCAACTTGCTATCTTTCTCATTCTCCATAACATCTTGAATGAGTATGGTCAAGCTAGAGACCCAAACTTAGCATTTTTGTGCATAACTCATAATTTTTCAGTGATTCTTTATTTCTTTCATTTTTTTTAAGTTTTTCTATACTCCTTATTCAGAGTTTAACATTGTTCTAATTTCCTTGTGCAGATGGGATGCAATGCATTGCAAGCAAATGAGCATTAAAAATTTTGCTTTAGTTTTAGCTTTAAATTTTAGCTTTAAATTTTAGTTTTAAATTTGTTCACTTACCATTTTCATCTTTCTATTGTTGAGTATTTGCTGGTGCATATTGCTGGATTCATTGCCCTTTTGGTTAATTTTAAGAGAAAGTTTTTCCAAATTTTGACATCTTGGTTTAAAAGGAAAACTATTTGGATGTGTGAATAGGTGTTTTGAAAAACTATTTTTTATGAGTATTTGATGAACATGATAAATTGAACAATTAGAATTCATGTTATGAAGGTTTAATCATTTGAAATCTAATTTGTTTCAATTTTTTAGGTGCTATGAAATCTGGTCAAATTTGGGCAGCAGGTTGCACAACCTGCGACATAATCGGGTTTGCTTGTGTTGTCGCTTGTGTTCACTGGGCACATTTTTGGGCAGATTGTTGCACAACCTGCGACATAACCGGGTTTACTTGTGTCGTCGCTTGTGTTCGCTGGGTACATTTTTAGGCAGATTGTTGCACAACCTGCGACATAGCCGGGTTTGCTTGTGTCGTTGCTTGTGTTCGCTGGGCACATTTTTGGGCAGATTGTTGCACAACCTGCGACATAACCGGTTTTGCTTATGTTCTAACTTGTGTCGCCTGTTTGTTTTGCAGGATAAAAACTTCCTTCACCAGAATGGGCCAGCAGCTACCCCAAGCCCAAACCCAAAAGCCCACTAACCCATTATATATATAATAATAATAATAATAATAATAATAATAATAATAATAATAATAATAATAATAATAATAATAATAAACCAAATTCAAAACCCAAAAAAAAACCATACCTCACAAGCCCAAACCCGAAACCAAACCTAAACCCATAGCCCAACTGACTAACCCCATACCCCAAGCCCACAACCCGTAAACCCATAACCCCTTCTTCCTCTCGACATCGCCCCGACACAGCCCTCCTCTTCGCCGTAACCTTCATCTTCACCGTCACAGCCCCCATCTAAACCACCATTACTTCTCTGCATTCTCTTCCTTTTCCGATCATGCCCCTCCATTTCGCCATGCCCGACTCCCCACTCTCTTTCGAAAACTCACCTCCCCACTCCTCACAGCCGCCGCAGCCCCAAACCACCCCGCCCATGAATGCCGACCCATCGCCGGCCCATTCTGGTGATGCCCCGATCGCCACATACAAGAAGAGAAAGGCAAAATGCATTAAGCCACACAAATCAACGGGCGGCGTCAAGAGGAAGCGACCCGAACCGGCCACACAACAACCCCCAATCCCGCCTCCAATGCCTGCTGCACCTGCTGTCCGACGTGGCATCCCAAAGTCGGCGGTCAAGCGCCCTGGTACATCTAAAGGTAACTTTGCAATTCCCTCCTCTTTGCCTACTGCTACACACTGGGTATTACCTACTGCCGACATGAAAAGAAATAAGGCAAGAGTCATAGCTCGACAAATGGTCCAAACTTGGTATTTGGATGTGTCTACACTTAAATCCTTGAAGATATATGATGAAATGCAGACTCTGTTAGATGCTTTAGGTTGGGTTCGATTTGCACATAAATAGGAACTGGTCTACCCCATTTTAGTGCAGGAATTTATGGCCTCCCTGTCCACTAATGAGCATAAAATTGCATTGGATAATGACTTGACAATCAATTTTAGATGTCTTGGTCAAGAGAGGGTGCTGTCTATGGATAATTTTCACCATATATTTGGCTTTCCACCTGATGCTCTGTTCAAAATACCTGCTAGCCAAAGGGACTATAATGGGTATGAATTTTGGCAGCAAATTGCACCTTCAGCAGGTACCTTCAAACCGGGGCACAGTAAGGCCTCCAAGATTGAGAATCATGCATTGAGATTGCTTCAGCGACTAATTGCAAATACAATTTTAGGAAGAGGAACTAGTGTTGGCACAATGTTACAGTATGATCTATTCTTTTTGTGGTGTGCAAAAACTGGCAAAAAGGCTTCCCCTGGTTATTATTTTTGCCATCATGTGATCCGCCAGACTACTAGGGGTACTGGTAACATTGTGTTTGGAGGTTTGGTCACACCTATTGCACATTATTTTGGCTTTAATCCTCAAATTTACAAGTTTCCTGCTCTTCCAACTGGTTTGCTATTTTTGGATGGACCTCATTTGGCCAACCAAAAATTTTGTATCAAAAATGAGGTTACCAAGCTGTATGAGATTCCTGCACTAACAAAACCACCACCTGGTTCTCCCACTGCAATTAGCTCCTCCTCAGCATCTGAGCGACCATTTGAGCAGCCTTTTACACACCCTTCACGCCAGGCTCCACCAGCTGCCCAACCTGCTTCATCAACAGCTTCTGGACCATCCATAGCAACTCTTCTGACATTCATGGAGAATCTGAGTGATGAGATCTATTCTTTTCGGCAAATGATGGATGTCTCTTTTCAGACATTACGAGATTTAGCTGACATATATTTGGATAGAAGTGCTGAAATGCAAGACGAGTTGAAAGTCATGCGAGCTAAGCTGGAGAAGATCGAAACAAACCAGGCACTGATTTTGAGCATCATCTCTCCACAGCAACCACCAAAAGCACCACCACCTCCACAAGATGGCAAGGGCAAAGGAGTTCTCATACCTGACTGACTAGCTTTTATTCTCCATTTACATTTCCTGTCTTTAATTTCGTTGCTTAATTAATTAGTATTTTGAACTTGTTTAGTTAATATTTTGCTTGTGTTGTTTTTCTTTTGCTTGAACCTTTTACTTATTCAGTTTTTTTTTAGTTCCTCATAAAATACATTTTTCTTTTATATCTTTAGTACATTGCTCACTTGCTTTGATATGCTCCTTCGGAATTTACACTTCATGGTTATATTTTTGAGCTTAACTTCCCTATTTCAACTTTTTGAGTTTAATTGATTTAATGGATTCCATTGCACTGTTTCTTTTGCAATGAGTGCAGCAGCTGTCCAAATTTTACTTAATTAAATTGGCTGCACTTCAATGAGGTAACAATTCTCATCTCAGCTTGTGTCACTTTCAACACAAGTTGTGCCATCGCTTATGCAACAGGGTAATAATTCTTTATGCACATATAACCAAATTATCCCATTCCTTGCACTCTTTTAACATTGAGGACAATGTTCATTTTGAGTATGGGGGAGAGGGTAAATTTTTTGCAAAAATTATTTTTCTTTTTCACTTGCATATAGTGACATACTCATTTATACACTCATACTTGTACATATTCACTTATATACACTGCATATAGCTTCATACACTTAGTTATGCATACTTAGTTACATATAGGTTGATTATACATTTACACTCATGCATTTCATTTGTTCATTTAAAATTTTTGAATTTTTTTTAAACCAGTCTTTGAATTCCATAAGCCACTTATTCAAGCAATCCAACTTGCCTTTAGATGGTTAGTGGAATGAAAGTTCCAGCTGGGTACAAAGTCTTAAGCATTATTCTTTCTCTTACTTAATAGCTGAAAATTAATACATTCATCTAGGTATGCAGATTCTGATTAGTTACTTTGAGTTTTGAGTGTCTGAATAAGCCTTTAAGGAAGAAAATGGTCCTTGTCGTCTCACCATTCCTAGAAAAAGCATCCTAGATCTTTCAAAGCGAAATTTTTAACTTGCATTTGATAAGAATATGATTTAGGCATTCCTTCATATTTTAAACCTCACATTTAGCCTTAACCTACCTTGATTTCATTTCAACCCTTGCAAACTCCCTTGAACCTTAATTCCCTAATTTCTTTGGAACCCAAATCATTTACCTAGCCATTAAACCTATACACTACCACCTATTTATGAGAATAATATTTTAGCAATTAAGTGCATAAAAAATTTTGAAAAAAAAAAAAAAGATGCACTTTGAGTTTCATGATTAATATTATTCTCATATTTTGTTTTCCTTATTCCCTTTCTTCGTTAACCACAATTTTACCCTATTTGACCCCATTACAACCCTTAAAAAGACCTAATGATTCTTTGAAAAATGCTTGTTATATTAGTAGAGTTAGATCTTTTATGCTTGCATATGGGTTTGGCAATATAATCTTCCATACATTACTCACCATCTATTTGAGACACATTGGCTATCTATTTCATTTAGGTTTGTTTTGGCACAATTGACTCTTGTAGCTGGTTGGTATTTGTTGCTTGGGTTGATTGGTTAATTCTTAGCTATTCTGTAATTGTTGAGAGTGCTTGCTTCATTCTTTGTGCTTTGCTGGTGGGAATTTGGAATATTGGTGGCTAGAGGTAAGTTGGTAGTTTGGATTAGTGAATTTTGTGTTTTCAAAGACTGATTCTATTCCCTTCCAAATGAGTTTTAATGAAATTTTGCTTGGGGACAAGCAAGAGTTTGAGTATGGGGGAATTTGATGCATGTATTTTAGATCATCATTTAGGTGTAATTTTTGCACATAATTTACCATTGTTCATAGCTATTATTGTCACGACCCAGGGATGGGGTTGGGACGTGCTTGTTCAACCAGCTACGCACTGGGGTGGAAACTTCGTGTCCCACATCGGAAATGGGAAGAAAAGATTTGGGCCATATATGTGGGAGTCTTCCTCACCAGTCGTAGCGCTTTTGGGAATGAAACCTCCCAAGGGACAAATCCGTGAGGCCCATGGGCCAAAGCGGACAATACTAATCGGAGAAGGATCGGTGTTACAATTTGGTATCGAGTGGACTCCTCTAGTACGGTGTGTGGTGCGAGGACGCACCAGTGAGCCGTGGGCTTGTCACGACCCAGGGATGGGGTTGGGACGTGCTTGTTCAACCAGCTACGCACTGGGGTGGAAACTTCGTGTCCCACATCGGAAATGGGAAGAAAAGATTTGGGCCATATATGTGGGAGTCTTCCTCACCTGGTCAGCGCGCTTTTGGGAATGAAACCTCCCAATGGACAAATCCGTGAGGCCCATGGGCCAAAGCGGACAATACTAACTGGAGAAGGATCAGGCTGTTACATTGTAACACCCTAGGCAAATCCCATATCGACAAAACACGGGAGAGATGCTGGGTTCATAAGATGGAGGTTCCTAACCCCTAATGACGCGTTTTAAAACCGTGAGGGCTTCGGCCCAGAGCGGACAATATCATTAGTGGGCCGGACCGTTACATTTGTGGTATCAGAGCCACTCCGCGTGCAACCTTGAACGATGGTGGGGCAAACCTCAGCGAGGACGCTGAGTCCCATAAGGGGGGTGGATTGTAACACCCTAGGCAAATCCCACATCGACAAAACACGGGAGAGATGCTGGGTTCATAAGATGGAGGTTCCTAACCCCTAATGACGCGTTTTAAAACCGTGAGGGCTTCAGCCCAGAGCGGACAATATCATTAGTGGTTCAAATGTAACGGTCCGGCCCACTAATGATATTGTCCGCTCTGGGCTGAAGCCCTCACGGTTTTAAAACGCGTCATTAGGGGTTAGGAACCTCCATCTTATGAACCCAGCATCTCTCCCGTGTTTTGTCGATGTGGGATTTGCCTAGGGTGTTACAATCCACCCCCCTTATGGGACTCAGCGTCCTCGCTGAGGTTTGCCCCACCATCGCTCAAGGTTGCACACGGAGTAGCTCTGATACCACAAATGTAACGGTCCGGCCCACTAGTGATATTGTCCGCTCTGGGCTGAAGCCCTCACGGTTTTAAAACGCGTCATTAGGGGTTAGGAACCTCCATCTTATGAACCCAGCATCTCTCCCGTGTTTTGTCGATGTGGGATTTGCCTAGGGTGTTACAATTATTATAGATATTAGTATATATTTAGTCAATTTTACAATTTTCACATTTCTTAGTTTAATTTTTAGAATTTCTTTGTTTTGTAGGTTAAATTTGGAGAAATTTGATGTATTTTGATCAGAGTAGTCATTTGGAGGAGATTATAGTCGAATTGCAAAAATTTTTGAAGTTGAGTAAAAAAATGGCCAAGAGCGACACAACCTGCAGCACAACTGATTTAGCTTATGTCACAGGTTGTGTCGAATCGTCAGATATTCAGGCAGATTGTTGCACAACCTGCAGCACAACCAAACTAGCTTATGTCGCAGGTTGTGTCGATCGTCAGATATTCAGGCCGAGAGCTACACAACCCTCTACACAACCCGCGACACAACCGATTCAACTTATGTCGTTTTTACTGGAAATGGCTGACGTGGCATTTTCGTTACTCTGACTTTTTACCTCACTTTCTTTGGAACCTTCCCCCTTTTTACCCATTCTAGGGCAGACCCCTAACCCATATAAAACCTCCTTTATCATTTTCTTTCCATAAGGAGGAAGGGAGGCAATTTTTGGCAAGATTAGAAAGAGAGAAGGAGGGAGCACGGGATTCATTTTTCCAGCAGCAGCAGGAGCTCGTTCTGCACTTTTCAGCAGCAGCTTCATCTGCATTTTTCTGAGTTTTTCTATTCCTTAACTTAGATTTCCATTATTTCTTCATTTAAGCACTTGGGTTTGTCTTGAAACTATGAATTGTGAGTAGTTGTTTGAGATTCTAGAGATGGGTTTGTAAATATTGCTTTGTATTGTGGTTTTGAACTGATTTAGCCATTTAAATGAGGTTTGTTACATTTTGATTTATTGCTTGTGTGCTTATTGCCTTGCTTGATGAATGGGCCCTCATTAAGTTAAGCTTTAATCCTTAATAGATGGACTGAAAAGTGAATATTAGGGATAGATAATCTTGCAATAAACTTTATTTTCTTGGTGTTAGAGATAAGCTAAGAGGATTAAGGGGAACTTTCCAAAAATCAATTAGAGCTTTAATTGGGTTTTTGTTAGGTTTGAAATACAGTGAAAACAGGGTTTGATTTAATGAAAACCAACTTTGAAATGCTTGAAAAAGGTTTCAAAAATTTAAGAATTGATTTCCCTCAAAATTGCAATTCTCATGTGTTTGGCTAAATTAGGGATAAACCACATGCAAACAATATGAAAAATCCAATCTTTAGAATCACTTTAATTTTTATTGAATTTAGATTTAATTCCTCTCAATTTCATAAATAGAAATTTCAATTTAAATTTTGGTAATCTAGTTTAATTAATTTAGTTAATTGTTCGATTTAGCTTAAATTCCTCAAATACCAATTTTAATTCCAAATTTCATTTTACATCTTTAAATTTTGTCATTCTAATTAGCTTATACTTTTATTTCCAATTTAAGCACAATTCCCTGTGGGATCGATATCATTTTTAAAACTATACTACTGTGGCCCGTGCACTTGCGGAAATCACACATCAGTTGGATTGCATAATATCGTGAAAATCATATTTATATAAATTAAAAACTCAAAAAAAAATTATATGCACTAATTATTTTTCTCTTATACAAATCACTCAACAAATTTTAATAATGTTGTGGCCTAAAAAAGATTACTATCTTAACTTCGTGGAACTTCACTCACCGTGTTCCACTGCACGGTACTTATGCAAGCTCCCTTCACAGTAATCTACTACACAATTAACTTTTGGCCACTTCATGCGGTTGATAAGGAAAAGGTACTTGTTGTGAACCAATTGTGTAGTTGTTCGTTACACCTAGCAATGAAATTTGCAACTGTGAGGTTGGCCGCAAAGGAAGAAACCAGTGGGGATGCTGCACTGAAGATAGGGTTTCTTTCTTGGAAATTAGAAGGCAAATTATATCTATTTGCGGGCAAATGGCAGGGTTGGTGGCAAAAAGTTCTGGGACGAGGGGTTGGTAAATGGGTTTCTTTGGTAGGGTATGAGGCTTGGTTGCCTTGTTGAGTCTGCCATGTGAGATTCAATATGATCTATGAGTGCTTGTGAGCTCATAAACACATGGTTACAAATTCTACAGTCGATTCATGGAGAAGCATAAGGACTTTTAGGGCCACAGTGATGGTGCGTAAAAGTTTGCTGTGCAGACTACACAGAGAGAGAGAGGATATGTATATTTTTGTTTTGAAGGATGCCCATTAATTTATAGGTAATTTGTTTACCATATTTAGCTTTGGCAGCATGTATTATACAATGGGCATAGATGGAGGATTAATTAATGTCTACAAGAGGGAAGAATTTTCACTAAACATGTAATTATCTAGGTTGGGTGTGAGGGAGAAGCTATTGGTTAGGTTTAGGTTAATTTTTTTTTTCCTCTAAATTTTTAATTAATTAATAAAATTTTTGTTTATAAAAAAAAAACTGTGTGCAAGAGGTACGTATAACCATCTACTTGACCAAAAAAATTAATATAATTGATGGGAAATGAAAAGAATACAGAATAATCTCTTCTCCAAACACATATTTGATGAATTTAATGCTCATTGAACTATTCTCATTATGGCCAATTTTGGAAGGAAGATAGTGAAATAGACATATATGAAAATGATGACACTATTTTTATATAAGAATTTGTGGAAGGCTAAAATTAGATTGATATCCTAAGCAATAAAGAAAGTTATTAATGAAATTAATTGAACACAATGAGAAAATAGCTGTTTATTATGTGACAAAGTACATAAATTATACTCTTTATACTTATCTTGCAAATTTATTATTATATATATTTCCCAATAATTGTGAGAAATTTTTCCTTTTTTTTCTCATATTTTAAAATTTATTTAATTAGGATAATACAGCGAGCATTTGATTCAACTCCTAGTTTTTTTCTTTCTTGGTTTAAACTTTGTTCTTCGTTTTTGTTTAAGATTATGGTTGAAAGTTAGAAAAAAAATGAATTGAAATTATTTTTCTAGAAAACACTCTTTTAAATGATGTTAAGAAATAATTAAAAAAAAAGTTTTGCTATTTTAAAGTCTTTTTATTGTTGTATTTGGCTTCTACTGGAGATCGATATCTATTCTTATTATTGAAGTATATGTCAATTTAAATTTATATTAAAGTTTAAAAATTCTTAGTAAATATCTTTGAAATAATACTCTTGTAATTCCAGTTCAAATAATAGTGCCAAAAAATATTAATGAATCAATAAAAAAATATAGCGTGAATGGTTTATGTCTATAAATGTCATTTAGCAATTAATATCTAGAATCTACTGATAAGATATCATTCCTAAAAAAACAAAATAATTAATTTTCAATTAATTATAATGATAATACCAAAACTTTCAGGGATTATTGAGTGTTTAATTATAACAAATACATTAATTAGCTTTTAAAGTAACCAACAATAATGGCTCTTTATAAGAAATATATTAATTAGCATGTAAATCAATTTTCCATACCCAGTTAAATAATATTTACATTGATATAATTTGGCAAATACTTGTCATTAGTTTGCCTAATCCAACAAGAGACGAGAAGGATGGCTTTAAATTTGGGGGGAGGGGGGGAAGGCTTTACTTGAGCTGTTTCTTTGATGCCGATCACATATCTTGAAAATTAATTCAATTAAGGACAAGGTCCATTGCAGTGTATGCGTTAAATAGATTTTTATATTCCTTCGCTAGAGTAAATAAGGAAAAGAGAAAAAAAAAAATACCATATATGACTAAAGCGTGGATAAGAGATTCTACACAAGTTACGCTTCAAGAAAGCGTAAAGGTTCTCAAGAGAGTAATCCAAATAATGAAATACCTAATGAAAATTGATTCACATAGCCAAATAACTAGTCTGTGCAAAAATTAGCTTTTCAGAAAATGTGAACTAAACAAACTTCCTAGCTAAAAGATGGAATCGGATTATGTATTTTACCAAATCCTCTTAGGACAAATTCAAATAGTATATAATTAAATTTGGAACAAATTCGAATTAAAAAATAATACCTATGTTGGATTTAGAATTTATATATTGAATATTCATTATCTGATTCCATTTATATAAATAAATAATTAAAAATAATATATATTATAATAATATTTATAAACTTTTATATATCATAATTTAAGTAAGTAAAATTTAAATACTATATAAAATTATTAATTTTTAATTATAAATTATTAAAAAATATATAATTTATGTATATATATATATAAAATTAAATGGATTCAGATATTATTTCGTGTTGTACATTGTAAAATCGTGTAAACCACAAAAGAAAAAAAAATAAAGCAAATAGATAAAATACCAATATTTACTTGCATAATTCACTCACCCCACACAGGGCTACATCCACAGATATGTTATCTTTTACTACCAATAAAAATAAATTATCCATTACAAGTTCAAAGTTATACTATCCATAAACACAATTAATCTGAAGAGAACTCTCACAATAATCTGGTCACAATAATCTTCAAAGTTAGATTATTTTTTTCTTAGATGATTACAATTTTATTAAGAAAAAATTATAATTTTTGTTTTAATTTCAATTGATTTGATATAGTCCAATAAACTTATACTAAAGTAAGTCAGCTAGCATGCTATATACTTCCCATAAATTAACTTCAAAATTTATATGAAATTGTTATAAAATTTGAAATCTAAGCCTATTGTGTCCAAAAAGAAAGTTTTAGATTTGATCGCCAAAATACACAAAGTTTACCTTATTTTTAATAATTAGGTCAATTATAAAATTAAAAAATTGGAAAATCTTACTGTATTAATTTTTTTTAATTAGCTTAAGTTTTATATGGAAAGCGATATCATCATTGCATTATTTAAAACATTTATTTTTTACCATTATATTGACTATGTAAAATACTTTCTTTTAATTGAAAATATATCTCTCTAAGATTTTTTAAAATAAATTAAGTCAGCTAGCATGCCACGTAAAACAGATATATACTTCTTGTAAATTAATTTCAAAATTTAGATGAAATTGTTATAAAATTTTGTAATCTAAGCCTATTGTGTCAAAAAAAGAAAGTTTTAGATTTATCACCAAAATACAAAAAATTTAGCTTATTTTATAATTAGGCCAATTATAAAAATAAAAAATTGGTAAAACTTATTGTATTAATTTTTTTAATAAGATTAGGTTTTATATGGAAAAGAATCTCATTACATTATCTAAAACATTCATTTTTTTACCATTATCTTGAATATGCAAAATACTTTCTTTTAATTGAAAATATATCTCACATAGATTTTTGAAAATAAATACAACATTTTGCTTACGTAAGATAATACGTGTATATAATTTTAGCCGTTGATAAAAGTAAAAGTTATATGAAATTCACACTTGGACGATCGAGATTATACAATCATGAAGTAGCATATAATCCTTGGGCCATAAGAAAACCAAACACTATGCTATGCAACCACAAATGGTAATATGCCTTTTAAGGGTCTCATGATCTATGGATGACGAAGAAAATCCCTATAAAACGGACTCTCCTTGATCCCTCATCCTTCATAAGCCATTTAGAAATTATTTTTTCTTTTTGCAAGTACAATTTTTGTTTGCAAACTTTTCATTTTTTTTCCATCATCATGTCTGGCTCTAGTCAGAACTCAAGCCGTGGAAACTTCGTAGAATCTACCCAAATTCTGCGTGACAAATGTAACCGTGTCATATTTGGCATCGAACTAGAAAACAACAAAAGGGGGTCTTTTAATCGTCCGACAAAAAGTATTTTTCCAAGTGTCCTGCCACCAAACGGCGAGGCCACCATGCGTGTGCACCTCCACCACCTCCTCCCCTATCAATGCGAAGTGCCACCACCTCAAGTCTCGCTTATAAAGAGTGCTTTACCAACTTTGCACGAGCAAAGCAGATTCAAGCTCCTCCTATAGTGATTGATTTAACACAAAGTGATGGAGAGGAAAAGGATAGTTCGGCAGGTGCCTCAAAAGTGATTGATTTAACACAAAGTGATGGAGAAGAAAATGATAGCGTGAGTGCACATGAGGACTCTTTTGAAGGTGATATTGATGACATCTGTAGCAGCTGCAGTAGCAACAGCATCCATTGATGAAGTGAAGTTGAGCTTATTAGTTTAATTAACCTTGCATACATACCATAGACGAATCAATTGGTGTTATTGTTAAGAGTCAGAGTCATGCAAGGTACTAATACTTATTGTCTTTTTATTAGGGTAAAGTCTCTACTATAGCAGGTGGTCTGGTTTGAATAAATGTAATTGTAATATCTTTTTCATTCATGCTGGTAATGAATTAATTCGTGTACCATTTTCTTTTCCATTTCCCAGTGTTAATTTCTATCTAATCTGCTTTTATGATTCTCTAATTATTCAAGATTTGGTCACCAATAATATAAGATGATTGATTTAATTTAGTCACTAATAAATCATTTTTACCTAATTTCGACAATAACTTTCTATAAAAATATGATAAGATATTCATTCAAATTAAAATTAATTTTATATTTTTACTTATTTCAATGAGAAACTCAATAAAAAAAACTGACACATTCAATTTATAGCTAATTTTTATAATATAGTAAAAATAAAATAAGATTCTTATATTGGTTTGGTGTGTATACTAATGATGTGATCCATGTTAACAATTTTTAGCTTGATCTTCTAATGAAAATTGGCTTAGGAAGCAACAAATAATGATCCACTCGGCCCTGATGCTATAACGATGACTAAAATTGTTGAGGTGTTCTATGAGGTGGAAGATTAGTAGAGAATATTGTTCTTCTTTGCATGAATTTTTCTTTTTAAGTGTATCCTCTATCCATCAAACTAATCACTCCTAATCTTTAGAAATAACTTGAAAAATCCCAAAAGACAAGTAACGAGATTTGATGTCCCTCAAAATCAAACCTAGCTAAAATTTTACCATCTCCAGGTCTCAGTGTTAACCATCCAACTAACACCTTATTGGCACATATATGATTTCATTAATCAGCAAAATTACTAAAATTGCTAATTATCCAATCTGACCACATATGTATGGTGTGGTTATATAATATGTTATTTAGAGTTTGTTGTGTTGTCACTTTAATATGAAAGGAAAATATGCATTGTACAATTTTAAAAGATATCCAGTAAGTAGCTAAGTTAACCACCGCAAAAGAACATATATACATACGATGCATTCTAAATATTGGTGTAAGCAATTAAATCAGCTATACGTCCAGGATTTCGAGCACATATGGGCCTAAAGAGAAAATTAAATTTTGATTAAGAGGAGAGAAATAAAAAGAAATTACTCATTAAAAAAGAAATAGATTAAAAAACAAGGAAACATAATTAATTTGGTTGTTGTGGTAATCAATAGGTGCAAAGAAGCATCGTCAATGTGACGCCCCTTACCCGTCTGCTGTATAGCCGAGCAAGAAGTGCCACATTCGGTGCCGGAGCACCCTATCTTGTTTTATCATATCTATTGTAAACTTTTGATGTCATTTAAAACATGTATTCTATGTGTGAAATTTTTTTTTTTTATATATATATCTTATTTTTGTGGAGACCCGGACAGAGCCTCCCCTGTTTTATTAGCATCTGTTAGGTTCCACTAATCACCTGTTAACAGGTCTATATTCATTTTACACATTTTTATATCATATTCTCGTGTATCATATCATTTGCAATTATTTATGAGATCTAAAAATGAAGTATCATGTTTCCATATCATATTGGCACATCTCAAATGGAATTTTCTAGTGGGAGTTATGGCCAAATGAACACAAGGGTATCAAATGGCATTCTGGGTTCAACTTAACATTTTCCATATTTCAATTCCTAACTTTGGCTAATATTTTCCCTAAGATGCAATGGTTTCTAGAGCTTGGTCAAAACATAAAAATTGTTGTGCTATGTCTTATAAAACTTTTGGCACTAGTTTCACTCAATTTACAGCTTTGGAGACCAAGTTATGGCATTTTTGCCAAAACTGGTCAAGCATACCAAAGGAACAGTATTTTGGACAATTTCTGGGTTGGCAGTTTTAGTGACTCAACTTGTACTAACAAATTGATTTGGTTAAGAGCAAAACTGGGTCAAGTGGTCTTCATAAAAAATGTAGCCCTATGTCTAAGATTTCCATTGATGAAATTTTAGGTCATTTGGACCAGTATAGAGAGAGTTATGACCAAATGAACATGTACTGTTCATTTGGTCATTTTCTGGGTTGGCAGTTTTAGTGACTCAAATTTTGCTAACAATTTGATTTGGTTAAAAGCAAAACTGGGTCAAGTGGTCTTCATGAAAAGTGTAGCCCTATGTCTAAGCTTTCCATTGATGAAATTTTAGGTCATTTGGACCAGTATAGAGAGATTTATGACCAAATGAACACGTATTGGTCATTTGGTCATTTTCGGGGTTGGCAGTTTTAGTGACTCAATTTGTGCTAACAATTTGATTTAGTTAAAAGCAAAACTGGGTCAAGTGGTCTTCATGAAAAGTGTAGCCCTATGTCTAAGCTTTCCATTGATGAAATTTTAGGTCATTTGGACCAGTATAGAGAGAGTTATGACCAAATGAACACGTTTCAATGTTTGGTCATCCAGGTTTGGGCAGAGAATTGGTCATGATTTTGGAAAAATTTGGGTATGGTGTTCATATGAAAAATAGGCTATTTTGAGTCTATTTTCACCTCCAATTAGCCTCATACCAATTGGAGTCACACATTTTTAGTTATGGGTCAATAAACCCACTGGACTCATTGAGTCCAAACCTGCAGAAAATTGAACACTCCCAATATCTCAATTCCTTCAACTTCCTTACTTCATTTTGCATGCAATACACTTCTATAAGCAACAATTTCAACTCAATAGGTCAATTTCAACATTTATACCAAGTCCTCAAGCATTTACACAAACCCTAGTTTTCAAAGTTTTAAAATTTCACAAACACTACACAATCAAACACCCAAACATTTCAACTCATCACACATTCTCATGGAACCATTTTTCATCACTTAAACAATAAACTTCAAGTTCCATGGCTGCCAAAAATTCAAGGGTTCTTCCCTCTAGATTTTCTTTTTGTTTTAATAATATTTATGCTTGCCTAAACATGCTTTTCATGTTTAATAAAGAGAAGAAGAGGGATTAGTGCACTAACCTTACTTGAGCTTCTCTAACTTCAAATTTCTTACTTCCAATGGGTGTCTATAGCTTCCTTACGGTGTGGAGAGTATTTTTTATGAAGTGGGCTATGAGTTTTGGTGTGTAGAAGCTTGGGAAATCAAGCTTGGAAACTTAACAACAATGGAGGAAATGAGGGAAAGAGAGAGAGAAGAAATGGAGGAAGAAGATAGAAGTGGATGAGAGTTTGTCCTCTAGTGCCTATTTATATTTTTTTTTTGAATTTTCCTAAGCTTTTTCTTTTCTTTTCTTTTCTCTTCTCATTTTCCTAATCTATTTCTTAAATTTTAATTAATGTTAATTATTTTATTCTCTAAATTTTTTTTTATTTTGACATTTTGGTCAAAATTCACCTTTGGGGGTGAAATGACCAAAATGCCCTTAGTAGTGCATATTGAGTTATTTTTATTATTTTTGTATCAAATTATAAATTCTCTAAACTTTAATTTATTTTTTTCTCTACATTTTTCCTATATTTTCTTAACATTTATTTCTTCAATTTATGCCTCCTCACTATAGTCTAGGTGTAGTTCCAGACATTTTAACTGTCCGAACAGACATTAGTCGTCAGAACAATAAAATGTACGGACCACCTTTAGTGAGGGCGTTACAGTCAATAACTTTACTGAAATTTAATTAATTTTTTCTTTTCGGTATGAGATCCTTTGTGCACTAAACATGCCCATTTGTTAATCTAGTTTCATTTAAAAAACAAAAAAAAATCCGGTGTTGATGATTTTGGATTGACATGTCCTACTTTGTTAGCGTGTGGAATTACTCATCTTAGATGAATATTTTCTTCTTTTTTTTTTCATTTATGGCTATTTCCTATAGATTTTATATATATTAAACAATAAAACTTATATAATTTAACATTTAAATGTATCTGTTGCAAAATATAAATATTGCTTTAAAGTAATTTAGTTATTCAACAAAATAAAATTAATTACTTTTCTTTAACAAAAATTATAACTACTTAAAAAATAAATAATTGTCTAACTTAATTTAATTCATAACACATTTTTTTTTAATATTAAAGAAAGGAATTTTTATATATATTATATGTGCAAAAACGAAATCCCAAGTCACTGTTCAGTAACAGTGACATGGACCCCTATTCTTTTTATTTTTTTTTACAAACTTTCTTTTTTCAAGATAATTTATTACCTTTTTTTCCATTCTTTTTTAATTATATATATTTAAATTATTTTTTATTGTAATTTTTATTTTATTTTCAATTACTTCTTAACTATTATTATTATTATTATTATTATTATTATTATTATTATTATTATTATTATTATAAAAAATTTTGAAACAATTTTAGTTTGCAATAAAGTACAAGTGTTGTAATTATTTTACTTTGTTGCATCTTCTTATTTTTTATTTTTTATTTCATAATTTTTATTTTATTACTAAAAATGTTTAGTGACCGAATTATAATTAATAAATTTTGTAAGCACCATGAAGATTAATTAATATAAAATTTGATTACCACGGAAAATTTTACCCATGAAATTTGAAAGGCAATGAAGGGGGAAATTTTCCAATATGAAGGGGTAAAACACCTTGAGATGTGCCAATATGATATGGAAACATGATACTTAGGGCTATAACATTTAATAAACACAACAAATTACATTTAATGAATAAGTTTTCTAACTGGTGCAAATATGCAACAATTACGTTTTTTTTTTTTTTGGCCCTTTACACCTATTAAGATTTATTTAATACCTCGCTAGCATGGGGAGCAACAATTTTAATGGTAAGTGTACTTTTCCCTTACTAGTGGGTTCATTTATCATTAAAATAGCAATTATTTGTGCTAGTGTGGTGTATTAAATAAATCTTAACGATTATATATTTGTATTGATTATTTGAAAAGTCATTTAATGAATTATAAATTAAAATTTACCATGTTAGTGCATCAAATAAATTTTAATGGATACAAATTTGTACCCATTAGAAAACCGTTAGGAAAATGTCATAGGCATTGTGGTTGGATTAATTATGATTGAGTTTGAATTTAAAAATTAAGATGCAATCGTTGGAGATTTGACACTGGCCTTGGTATATGCTCCCACTCAAGGTCTTTTAACAATTCTCTCACTGTCAAAAGCCATTGTATGAGAATTATTAGGTGTGCACCCACCTTGTAAAGGACAATGGCTTTCTCCTCATTAGAATCCAGCAGAGGCCTGCTACCTGTCAAAAACCATTGAGTGTTATTCCAAAACCAATAGAAACATGACCAAATCTGGAGATTTATATTCTTCAGAATCTAGTTCTTATAATAAAAGCTTGATAAAATATAACACCTCAAATTAAAAAACTTTGCTAATACAACTATAACACATGATGGAAAATCTAAAAAAGTATGTATAAAACCAGATAACACATATCCTCCTCCCACTAGAAAGAGAAGGAAGAAAAAGAAGAAAAATCAATTGACAGTAACTGAGGGTGAAAAGCAAGCATAAAATGTATAACCATTCCAAATAGATTAAAGTTAACATGAAGTTCATAAAACTAAAAACGGTATGGAAGATGTCTTCTTCAACAGTACCTTCAATGTGTTCCACAGATTTTGTTTGATGATCTTTGACCTGTGCAATAAAAAATGACTGAAATCAAAATAGAGGATCCGATTTACAGATCATAAGTTTCTCAAGGATTTATCATACCATGGCCAACCCTATTTCATTGTTACTTTGAATCGCAATTGCCTCTTCAATCTGCAAGATCTCAGATTCCAAGGCATACACACGTTCCAAGACCTCTGGAGTGCTCACAAAACGAACAAACCTGTAAGTCCAAAGCATATTAGTCTGCATCATTGCATCATTAGGGTTGGAATATTACATAACTGTGTTCATTAATTATGCTTAAGAAGGTGAATATGAAGGCCAAACTCAAAAGTCATGACATAAGAATTGTTAAACTGAACAAATTAAAAACTCAATCCTCCTAATAAACTATCATTGCAACCAGTATGTTGAAGTTCAAGTGCTGTTGCCCTTTTTCAAATTGTGAATCCACAATAAAGAATTTTATTAGCTAGTCCACAGAATCTTCATAAAACTAGAATGGGAATATGAAAAATGTAGGGAATTTTAACATGGGTCAATGGATTCCCATATTGGCTAAATCAAAACCAAGAAAAACATAATGCTGATGGACACCACCAACAACAACAAACAAAAGACAGAATGTGAGAGGAGCAGTAAATAGCAAGGCCAAACTTTCAACTGTTCCTCTTGTGAACCAAGTTGCATCAGTTCCAAGCTCTGGCTCAAGAATAATTGAGTAACCCCCCTTGGCCATTTGATATCGCGCAATCTTCAATTGGGCAAGAAATGGATTAACCAAACCGGAAGCTATTTTCTCCGTCTTTCCATTTGCGGAGAGAACCAATAACCTATAGCTAATTATATTTTAATCAATAACCTCACTACCAATGCATTAAACTCTACAAATGCAAATTCCACTCACAAATCAACAAGAAAATTAAAAATAAAAAATTTTAAAAATATATTAGAAGTAAACTACTAAAACTTTACCTTGGTGACACTACAATTTTCAAGTGTGAATCAAAGTCAAATTCATCAAAACAATGTTGTTAATAACAAGATATACAAACATAACACAGAAATGAAATGAAAAAACAAGTAGAACGTAACAATATCCAATTCAAAAAAAAAAGGTACCTGCTGACCACCAATTCAGATCGTTTAAAAAACAAGAAGGTTCTAATAATAGAAATCACTAATTAATCAGAACAAAAAGATTGCTCCTTTAGGACCCAAACAATAAGTGAGTCCTTTTTTTATATAAAAAAAGGCAACAAATTTACTAAAAGGAAACTAAACAATAGTGGCTTTATGTGCATAATCAGCTGCACATGTCAGCAAGTTAATCAAAGGAGAGAAACGATACCTTGTCCGAGTTGGAGTGAGTTGAAAAACAGCCGAGTCAAGCCGACTTGAAGACTTCATTGTTGCCAAAAAAACAAAACGACCTTTAGTTTCCTCTAAAACGAGATCAATCACTCATCAAATGGGAACCCAAAAAGGAAACAGAAACGGGAAAAAAAAAAAGATTTTTCTAAAGATCTATAAAAAAAGACTCTGAATTGGACAAATGAAGGCAATTTTGGCTCTCCGTAAATGAAAGCTCGACAAAGTAAAGTTGCAGAGAAGCCAAAAGACCAAAAGGTTCAGAGAAAGTGGTTGTAGAGAGAGAAAGAGACTTTGGATACCAACTGGGAAGTGAAAATTTTGTTTGTGTTTCTTTGCCAGTGGCGTAGAGCGACGTTATGGTTGAATTATCCAAGCAGAAGGTAAATAAAGAAAATAACAAGGGTACTTTAGGGAATTTAAAACTGCATGAAACGTGAGAACGGTAAACATTGTAGCCCTGTGCATTGAGTTTCAGAGCTTGAAATAAAAAAGTATTATTTTAAATATTATTAAAAAAAATAATTTAACAAAAATTATTTTATTATTTTAATATTTTTATTATTAAAATTGATTAAATTTAATTTTTAATTATTTTTTAATACTCTAATTAATATATTTGAAAAAGTAATTTTTTCAATAAAAGTTTCAACAGTAATGTCAAACAAGTCCTATATCGGCTCGATTTAACTTGAATTGTAATTGAATTAGAGTTTTATGAATTTTAATTAAAAACAATTTGTTTTTTGTTGTTATTAAATTGGATTGGAATTGTTTTGATTGGATCAAATCTTTTAAAAATTTAAAAAAAAAAATTAACAGTTAAATTATCTCAAATTAAATCATATAAAATTTAAAATTAAAGTCCGCACAATTTAATTTCGAATCCTTCATTTTAATAATCAAAATTATAGAAATCGACAAGCTAACCAGATCTACGTTAAGAGGTTTTATCTGTATGAAATAACCAAAATAACCTCAAAATGTTCAACGCTACCGTTGAGAGCTCCACTGAGAAATGCGAGATACTGGTGGAGATAGTCAAGGCAAATGTTTGCAATTAAAAGGGACTATCATTTTATTTTATTTATCATAAAATGAAGAGAGTGAAGAATAAGTGAAATACAGAGCCTCAGATTTCTATGGCTCGTTTGGTTTGAGATTTTTTTTTCCCAGTTTGGATTGAGGTTAATTTAGTAAAAAATATATATTATTATAAATATTATTAAAATAATTTAAAAATTATTTAAAAAATATTAATTATTTCAAAAATTTTATAATAAAAATGTATTAGATTTAATTAATATATGCAAAAATATATTTTTCTTAATTGTAAATATCAAACAAACCATGCATACTCGAATTTCATACAATATTATTAATCATTATTATTAGGGTGTATTTAATAAAACTCGAACTTATATGAGAATGAATTTAACAACTGTTAAACTAGATAATTGTATTGAGATAATTATCTAACAATTAATAAATCCATCCTTATTTGAGTTTGAACTCTCCATAATAGCTTCTGAAAGAGTCTATAAAGTATCAAGATTGAGCTTATATGAGTTTAATTCAACCATTACTAAAATATTAGAACTAATTAATTAGTTAATTTGACATCTAGTTTACACTCAAAAGTTAAAATTAAACCTAGATCTAATATCATATTATTTATTACAATTTTAAATGAGATTGGGCTCATATGGGCTTTGATTAAAAAGTTAGGATTAACCTATTTGTTATTTGGGCTTGATTCTTATACACCCTTTTGCATTTGATGTTTTTTAAATGGGAAACTCTTTACACATTAATGATAACCATACTATGATTGACACCACATTGAGATATTCCTAGCGAAATCTTTATTTTTTTTTGCTTTTCCAATTTTCAAATATAACTCTTATAAATTACCTTCTCTAATATTAAAAAAAAAAACTATATTATGCATAAATTACCTTCTCTAATTGTTTCTTTTTTAGTTGGATCACTAAATAATTTTAAAGCAGACTAATATTTTGAGATAAACATATTTTAAATGTAAATGTATATAAATTTAATTTATTATTTAATATACATAAAACCCAAAAAAAAATATGAATAAAAAAATCCATCCATCTAAGATGAGCAATTCCACACCCAACAAAGTAAAACATGTCAATCCAAAATCATCAGCCCTAGAATATTAAAAAATAAAAAGCTTATTAGAAAGAAAAAATTTTAACTTTTAATAATTATTAATATTAAAAGTTTTAATTTTAGTTAGAAATGATAAAATTTTAAGAATGAAAGTAATTATATCTAAACTTCAAATTAATTTAGTAAAATTTAAATTTTGTTAATAAAGATTATAAAAAATTATAATGAATGCTTTCTTTTTTTTATGGATAAAAAAATAAACACAAAATATTTTTAATACCATAAAAATTTACAATTCACTGTTACAAATTTTGAGTGTTGAATATAATTGTTTTCAATTTTAAAGATTTAAAAATTTTTAGTTTTCTGTATTCATTAATAGGATGCCTCAATATTCTTTAATAGGATGCCTCAATAATTTTAGTCACCGTTATAGCTTCAAGACTCGGTGAATCATTATTTGTTGCTTTCTTAGTTCATACTATCATATTCCATTGATAGAAAATAATTACCCATATTTGCACTTATTCTCACTCCTATTTTTATTTATTTTTTTTTTTTACAATTCCAATGATTAGTGGTCCATTCACCACGATCACTTTGACATGTTCCTAGCCAAATCTTGACTTTTTTCTTTTCAATTTTCAAATATAGCTCTCATAATTCCCTTCTCTAACATTAAAAACAAAAAAAAAAAAATTATGTTATGAATCAGTAAGCTAGAACTTTTTTTTAAGTAGTTAATTCTTTTTTTTTTTAAGAATTAACTACTTAAAAATATAATTGTCTAGTTTATTGATTCATAATATAATTTTTTTTTTTAATATTAGAGAAGGGAATAAGAGCTATATTTGAAAATTGAAAGAAAAAAAGACTAGGAACATCTCAAAGTGGTCTGACATGGTATGATTGTGATCAATGGACCACTAATCATGAGAATTGTAAAAAAATAAATAAATAATTGAAGAGTGAGAAGAAGTGGAAATATTTCTTAAAAGACATGAGAAATGAATGTGATATAAAACTAATAAAGTAGCTAAACAATTGGATATCTTTATAGAATTGTACATCACATTTTTAAGTGACAACACAACAAACTCTAATTAAGATATTAGATGACCACTATTATATATATGGTTGGATTGCATAATATCGTGAAAATCATATTTATATAAATTAAAAACTCAAAAAAAAATTATATGCACTAATTATTTTTCTCTTATACAAATCACTCAACAAATTTTAATAATGTTGTGGCCTAAAAAAGATTACTATCTTAACTTCGTGGAACTTCACTCACCGTGTTCCACTGCACGGTACTTATGCAAGCTCCCTTCACAGTAATCTACTACACAATTAACTTTTGGCCACTTCATGCGGTTGATAAGGAAAAGGTACCTGTTGTGAACCAATTGTGTAGTTGTTCGTTACACCTAGCAATGAAATTTGCAACTGTAAGGTTGGCCGCAAAGGAAGAAACCATTGGGGATACTGCACTGAAGATAGGGTTTCTTTCTTGGAAATTAGAAGGCAAATTATATCTATTTGCGGGCAAATGGCAAGGTTGGTGGCAAAAAGTTCTGGGACGAGGGGTTGGTAAATGGGTTTCTTTGGTAGGGTATGAGGCTTGGTTGCCTTGTTGAGTCTGCCATGTGAGATTCAATATGATCTATGAGTGCTTGTGAGCTCATAAACACATGGTTACAAATTCTACAGTCGATTCATGGAGAAGCATAAGGACTTTTAGGGCCACAGTGATGGTGCGTAAAAGTTTGCTGTGCAGACTACACAGAGAGAGAGAGGATATGTATATTTTTGTTTTGAAGGATGCCCATTAATTTATAGGTAATTTGTTTACCATATTTAGCTTTGGCAGCATGTATTATACAATGGGCATAGATGGAGGATTAATTAATGTCTACAAGAGGGAAGAATTTTCACTAAACATGTAATTATCTAGGTTGGGTGTGAGGGAGAAGCTATTGGTTAGGTTTAGGTTAATTTTTTTTTTCCTCTAAATTTTTAATTAATTAATAAAATTTTTGTTTATAAAAAAAAAACTGTGTGCAAGAGGTACGTATAACCATCTACTTGACCAAAAAAATTAATATAATTGAGGGGAAATGAAAAAGAATACAGAATAATCTCTTCTCCAAACACATATTTGATGAATTTAATGCTCATTGAACTATTCTCATTATGGCCAATTTTGGAAGGAAGATAGTGAAATAGACATATATGAAAATGATGACACTATTTTTATATAAGAATTTGTGGAAGGCTAAAATTAGATTGATATCCTAAGCAATAAAGAAAGTTATTAATGAAATTAATTGAACACAATGAGAAAATAGCTGTTTATTATGTGACAAAGTACATAAATTATACTCTTTATACTTATCTTGCAAATTTATTATTATATATATTTCCCAATAATTGTGAGAAATTTTTCCTTTTTTTTCTCATATTTTAAAATTTATTTAATTAGGATAATACAGCCAGCATTTGATTCAACTCCTAGTTTTTTTCTTTCTTGGTTTAAACTTTGTTCTTCGTTTTTGTTTAAGATTATGGTTGAAAGTTAGAAAAAAAATGAATTGAAATTATTTTTCTAGAAAACACTCTTTTAAATGATGTTAAGAAATAATTAAAAAAAAAGTTTTGCTATTTTAAAGTCTTTTTATTGTTGTATTTGGCTTCTACTGGAGGTCGAAATCTATTCTTATTATTGAAGTATATGTCAATTTAAATTTATATTAAAGTTTAAAAATTCTTAGTAAATATCTTTGAAATAATACTCTTGTAATACCAGTTCAAATAATAGTGCCAAAAAATATTAATGAATCAATAAAAAAATATAGCGTGAATGGTTTATGTCTATAAATGTCATTTAGCAATTAATATCTAGAATCTACTGATAAGATATCATTCCTAAAAAAACAAAATAATTAATTTTCAATTAATTATAATGATAATACCAAAACTTTCAGGGATTATTGGGTGTTTAATTATAACAAATACATTAATTAGCTTTTAAAGTAACCAACAATAATGGCTCTTTATAAGAAATATATTAATTAGCATGTAAATCAATTTGCCATACACAGTTAAATAATATTTACATTGATATAATTTGGCAAATACTTGTCATTAGTTTGCCTAATCCAACAAGAGACGAGAAGGATGGCTTTAAATTTGGGGGGAGGGGGGGAAGGCTTTACTTGAGCTGTTTCTTTGATGCCGATCACATATCTTGAAAATTAATTCAATTAAGGACAAGGTCCATTGCAGTGTATGCGTTAAATAGATTTTTATATTCCTTCGCTAGAGTAAATAAGGAAAAGAGAAAAAAAAAAATACCATATATGACTAAAGCGTGGATAAGAGATTCTACACAAGTTACGCTTCAAGAAAGCGTAAAGGTTCTCAAGAGAGTAATCCAAATAATGAAATACCTAATGAAAATTGATTCACATAGCCAAATAACTAGTCTGTGCAAAAATTAGCTTTTCAGAAAATGTGAACTAAACAAACTTCCTAGCTAAAAGATGGAATCGGATTATGTATTTTACCAAATCCTCTTAGGACAAATTCAAATTGTATATAATTAATTTTGGAAGAAATTCGAATTAAAAAATAATACCTATGTTGGATTTGGAATTTATATATTGAATGTCCATTATCTGATTTCATTTATATAAATAAATAATTAAAAATAATATATATTATAACAATATTTATAAACTTTTATATATCATAATTTAAGTAAAATTTAAATACTCTATAAAATTATTAAAAAATATATAATTTATGTATATATATATATAATTAAATGGGTTCGGGTATTATTTCGTGTCGTACATTGTAAAAGCGTGTAAACTATAAAAAAAAAAAACCAAATAGATAAAATGCCAATATTTACTTGCGTAATTCACTCATCCCATAGAGGGCTACATCCATAGAAATGTCATCTTTCACTATCAATAAAAATAAATTATCCATTACAAGTTCAAAGTTATACTATTCATAAACACAATTAATCTCAAGAGAACTCTCACAATAATCTTCAAAGTTAGATTTTTTTTTCTTATATAATTACAATTTTATTAAGAAAAAATTATAATTTTTGTTTTAATTTCAATTGATTTGATATAGTCCAATAAACTTATACTAAAGTAAGTCAGCTAGCATGCTATATACTTCCCATAAATTAACTTCATAATTTATATGAAATTGTTATAAAATTTGAAATCTAAGCCTATTGTGTCCAAAAAGAAAATTTTAGATTTGATCGCCAAAATACACAAAGTTTACCTTATTTTTTATAATTAGGTCAATTATAAAAATAAAAAATTGGTAAATCTTAGTATATTAATTTTTTTTGAATTAGCTTAAGTTTTATATGGAAAGCGATATCATCATTGCATTATTTAAAACATTTATTTTTTACCATTATATTGACTGTGTAAAATACTTTCTTTTAATTGAAAATATATCTCTCTAAGATTTTTTAAAATAAATTAAGTCAGCTAGCATGTCACGTAAAACAGATATATACTTCTTGTAAATTAATTTTAAAATTTAGATGAAATTGTTATAAAATTTTGTAATATAAGCCTATTGTGTCAAAAAAAGAAAGTTTTAGATTTATCACCAAAATACGCAAAGTTTAGCTTATTTTATAATTAGGCCAATTATAAAAATAAAAAATTGGTAAAATTTATTGTATTAATTTTTTTTTAATTAGATTAAGTTTTATATGGAAAAGGATCTCATTACATTATCTAAAACATTCATTTTTTTACCATTATCTTGAATATGCAAAATACTTTCTTTTAATTGAAAATATATCTCACATAGATTTTTGAAAATAAATACAACGTTTTGCTTACGTAAGATAATACGTGTATATAATTTTTTATCCGTTGATAAAAGTAAAAGTTATATGAAATTCACACTTGGACGATCGAGATTATACAATCGTGAAGTGGCATATAATCCTTGGGCCATAAGAAAACCAAACACTATGCTATGCAACCACAAATGGTAATATGCCTTTTAAGGGTCTCATGATCTATGGATGACAAAGAAAATCCCTATAAAACGGACTCTCCTTGATCCCTCATCCTTCATAAGCCATTTAGAAATTATTTTTTCTTTTTGCAAGTCCAATTTTTGTTTGCAAACTTTTCATTTTTTCTCCATCATCATGTCTGGCTCTAGTCAGAACTCAAGCCGTGGAAACTCCGTAGAATCTACCCAAATTCTGTGTGACAAATGTAACCCTGTCATATTTGGCATCGAAGTAGAAAACAACAAAAGGGGGTCTTTTGATCATCCGACAAAAAGTATTTTTCCAAGTGTCCTGCCATCAAACGGCGAGGCCACCTGTCTGTGTGCACCTCCTCCCCAATCAACAGTAGCAGAAGTGCCACCACCTCAAGTCTCGCTTATAAAGAGTGCTTTACAAACTTTGCCTGAGCAGCAGCAGATTCAAGCTCCTCCTATAGTGATTGATTTAACACAAAGTGATGGAGAGGACAAGGATAGTTCGGCAGGTGCCTCAAAAGTGATTGATTTAACACAAAGTGATGGAGAAGAAAATGATACCGTAAGTGCACATGAGGACTCTTTTGAAGCTGATATTGATGACATCTGTAGCAGCTGCAGTAGCAACAGCATCCATTGAAGTGAAGTTGAGCTTATTAGTTTAATTAACCTTGCATACATACCATAGACGAATCAATTGGTGTTGTTGTTAAGAGTCAGAGTCATGCAAGGTACTAATACTTATTGTCTTTTTATTAGGGTCAAGTCTCTGCTATAGCAGGTGGTCTGGTTTGAATAAATGTAATTGTAATGTCTTTTTCATTCATGCTGGTAATGAATTAATCCGTGTACCTTTTTCTTTTCCATTTCCCAGTGTTAATTTCTATCTAATCTGCTTTTATGATTCTCTAATTATTCAAGATTTGGTCACCGATAATATAAGATGATTGGTGTAATTTAGTCACTAATAAATCATTTTTACCTAATTTCGACAATAACTTTCTATAAAAATCTGATAATATATTCATTCAAATTAAAATTAATTTTATATTTTTACTTGTTTCGATGAGAAACTCAATAAAAAACTGACACATTCAATTTATAGCTAATTTTTACAATATAGTAAAAATAAAATAAGATTCTTATATTGGTTTGGTGTGTATACTAATGATGTGATCCATGTTAACAATTTTTAGCTTGATCTTCTAATGAAAATTGGCTTAGGAAGCAACAAATAATGATCCACTCGGCTCTGATGCTATAACGATGACTAAAATTGTTGAGGTGTTCTATGAGGTGGAAGATTAGTAGAGAATATTGTTCTTCTTTGCAAGAATTTTTCTTTTTTCTTTTTAAGTGTATCCTCTATCCATCAAACTAATCACTCCTAATCTCCAGAAATAACTTGAAAAATCCCAAAAGACAAGTAACGGGATTTGATGTCCCTCAAAATCAAACCTAGCTAAAATTTTACCATCTCCAAGTCTCAGTGTTAACCATCCAACTAACACCTTATTGGCACGTATATGATTTCATTAATCAGCAAAATTACTAAAATTGCTAATTATCCAATCTGACCACATATGTATGGTGTGATCATATAATATCTTATTTAGAGTTTGTTGTGTTGTCACTTTAATATGAAAGGAAAATATGCATTGTACAATTTTAAAATATATCCAGTAAGTAGCTAAGTTAACCACCGCAAAAGAACATATATGCATACGGCGCATTCTAAATATTGGTGTAAGCAATCAAATCAGCTATATGTCTAGGATTTCGAGCACATATGGGCCTAAAGAGAAAATTAAATTTTGATTAAGTGGAGAGAAATGAAAAGAAATTACTCATTAAAAAAGAAAATGGATTAAAAAACAAGGAAACATAATTAATTTGGTTGTTGTGGTAATCAATAGGTGCAAAGAAGCATTGTCAATATGACGCCCCTTACCCATCTGCTGTATAGCCAAGCAAGAAGTGCCACATTCGGTGCCGGAGCACCCTATCTTGTTTTATCATATCTATTGTAAACTTTTGATGTCATTTGAAACATGTATTCTATTTGTGGAATTTTTTTTTTTATATATATCTTATTTCTGTGGGGAGCTGGACAGAGCCTCTCCTGTTTTATTAGCATCTGCCGGGTTCCACTAATCACCTGTTAACAGGTCTATATTCATTTTACACATTTTCATATCATATTCTCGTGTATCATATCATTTTCAATTATTTATGAGATCTAAAAATGAAGTATCATATTTCCATATCATATTGGCACATCTCAAATGAAATTTCCTAGTGGGAGTTATGGCCAAATGAACACACGGGTATCAAATGGCATTCTGGGTTCAACTTAACATTTTCCAGATTTCAATTCCTAACTTTGACTAATATTTTCCCTAGGATGCAATGGTTTCTAGAGCTTGGTCAAAACATAAAAATTGTTGTGCTATGTCTTATAAAACTTTTGGCACTAGTTTCACTCAATTTGCAGCTTTGGAGACCAAGTTATGGCATTTTTGCCAAAACTGGTCAAGCAAACTAAGGGAACAATATTTTGGATAATTTCTGGGTTGGCAGTTTTAGTGACTCAACTTGTACTAACAATTTGATTTAGTTAAAAGTAAAACTGGGTCAAGTGGTCTTCATGAAAAATATAGCCCTATGTCTAGGTCATTTGGACCAGTATAGAGAGAGTTATGACCAAATGAACACGTACTGTTCATTTGGTCATTTTCTGGGTTGGCAGTTTTAGTGACTCAAATTTTGCTAATAATTTGATTTGGTTAAAAGCAAAACTGGGTCAAGTGATCTTCATGAAAAGTGTAGCCCTATGTCTAAGCTTTCCATTGATGAAATTTTAGGTCATTTGGACCAGTATAGAGAGAGTTATGACCAAATGAACACGTCATTTTCAAGGTTGGCAGTTTTAGTAACCCAATTTATGCTAATAATTTGAATCGGTTAAAGGCCAAATTGGGTCAAGTGGTCTTCATAAAAAGTGTAGCCCTATGTCTAATCTTTCCATTGATGAAATTTTAGGTCATTTGGACCAGTATAGAGAGAGTTATGACCAAATGAACACGTACTGTTCATTTGGTCATTTTCTGGGTTGACAGTTTTAGTGACCCAACTTGTGCTAACAATTTGAATTGGTTAAAGGCAAAACTGGGTCAAGTGGTCTGCATGAAAAGTGTAGCCCTATGTCTAAGCTTTCCATTGATGAAATTTTAGGTCATTTGGACCAGTATAGAGAGAGTTATGACCAAATGAACACGTACTGTTCATTTGGTCATTTTCTGGGTTTCAATGTTTGGTCATCCAGGTTTGGGCAGAGAATTGGTCATGATTTTAGCAAAATTTAGGCATGGTGTCTACATGAAAAATGGGCTATTTTGAGTCTATTTTCACCTCCAATAGGCCTCATACCAATTTGAGTCACACATTTTTAGTTATGGGTCAATAAACCCATTGGACTCATTGAGTCCAAACCTGTAGAAAATTGAACACTACTAATATCTCAATTCCTTCAACTTCCTTACTTCAATTTGCATGCAATACACTTCTATAAGCAACAATTTCAACTCAATAGGTTAATTTCAACATTTACACCAAGTCCTCAAGCATTTACACAAACCCTAGTTTTCAAAGTTTTAAATTTTCACAAACACTACACAATCAAACACCCAAACATTTCAACTCATCACACATTCTCATGGAACCATTTTTCATTACTTAAAAGCAATAAACTTCAAGTTCCATGGCTGCCAAAAATTCAAGGGTTCTTTCCTCTAGATTTTCTTTTTGTTTTAATGATATTTATGCTTGGCTAAACATGCTTTTCATGTTTAATAAAGAGAAGAAGAGGGATTAGTGCACTAACCTTACTTGAGCTTCCCTAATTTCAAATTTCTTACTTCCAATGGGTGTCTATAGCTTCCTTAGGGTGTGGGGAGTATTTTTTGTGAAGTGGGCTATGGGTTTTGGTGTGTAGAAGCTTGGGAAATCAACCTTGGAAGCTTGACAATAATGGAGGAAATGAGGGAAAGAGAGAGAGAGAAGAATTGAAGGAAGAAGATGGAAGTGGGTGGGAGTTTGTCCTCTAGTGCCTATTTATAATTTTTTTTTAAATTTTCCTAAGCTTTTTCTTTTCTTTTCTTTTCTTTTCTCTTCTCATTTTCCTAATCTATTTCATAAATTTTAATTAATGTTAATTATTTTATTCTCTAAATTTTTTTTTATTTTGACATTTAGGTCAAAATTCATCTTTGGGGGTGAAATGACCAAAATGCCCTTAGTAGTGCATATTGGGTTATTTTTATTATTTTTGTATCAATTTATAAATTCTCTAAACTTTAATTTATTTTTTTCTCTACATTTTTTTTATATTTTCTTAACATTTATTTCTTCAATTTATGCCTTCTCACTATGGTCTAGGTGTAGTTCCAGACATTTTAACTGTCCGAACAGACATTAGTCGTCAGAACAGTAAAATTTATGGACTACCTTTAGTGAGGGCGTTACAGTCAATAACTTTACTGAAATTTAATTAATTTTTTCTTTTCAGTATGAGATCCTTTGTGCACTAAATATGCCTATTTGTTAATCTAGTTTCATTTAAAAAAAAAATATTCCGGTGTTGATGATTTTGGATTGACATGTCCTACTTTGTTGGGGTGTGGAATTATTCATCTTAGATGAATATTTTCTTTTTTTTTTTTCATTTATGGCTATTTCCTATAGATTTTATATATACTAAACAATAAAACTTATATAATTTAACATTTAAATGTATCTGTTGCAAAATATAAATATTGCTTTAAAGTAATTTAGTTATTCAACAAAATAAAATTAATTACTTTTCTTTAACAAAAATTATTACTTAAAAAATAAATAATTGTCTAACTTAATTTAATTCATAACATATTTTTTTTTTAATATTAAAGAAAGGAATTTTTATATATATTATATGTGCAAAAAGGAAATCCCAAGTCACTGTTCAGTAACAGTGACATGGACCCCCTATTCTTTTTATTTTTTTTACAAACTTTCTTTTTTTAAGATAATTTATTACCTTTTTTCCATTCTTTTTTAATTATATATATTTAAATTATTTTTTATTTTAATTTTTATTTTATTTTCAATTACTTCTCAACTATTATTATTATTATTATTATTTTGAAACAATTTTAGTTTGCAATAAAGTATAAGTTCACTATTGTAATAATAGTGTTGTAATTATTTTACTTTGTTGCATCTCTTTATTTTTTATTTTTTATTTCATAATTTTTATTTTATTACTAAAAATGTTTAGTGACCGAATTATAATTAATAAATTTTGTAAGCACTATGAAGATTAATTAATATAAAATTCGATTACTATGGAAAATTTTACCCATGAAATTTGAAAGGCAATGAAGGGGGAAATTTTCTAATATGTCTGGAAACATGATACTTAGGGCTATAATATTTAATCAACACAACAAATTACATTTAATGAATAATTTTTCTAACTGGTGCAAATATGCACCCATTACGTTTTTTTTTTTTTTTTTTTGCCCTTTACACCTATTAAGATTTATTTAATACCTTGCTAGCATCGGGAGCAACAATTTTAATGGTAAGTGTACTTTTCCCTTACTAGTGGGTTCAATTATCAATAAAATGGGTTCAATTATCAATAAAATAGTAATTATATGTGCTAGTGTGGTGTATTAAATAAATCTTAACGATTATATATTTGTATTGATTATTAGAAAAATCATTTAATGAATTATAAATTAAAATTTACCATGTTAGTAAAGTGCATCAAATAAATTTTAATGGATACAAATTTGTACCCATTAGAAAGCCGTTAGGAAAATGTCATAGGCATTGTGGTTGGATTAATTATGATTGAGTTTGAATTTAAAAATTAAGATGGAATCGTTGGAGATTTGACACTGGCCTTGGTATATGCTCTCACTGAAGGTGTTTTAACAATTCTCTCACTGTCAAAAACCATTGTATGAGAATTATTAGGTGTGCACCCACCTTGTAAAGGACAATGGCTTTCTCCTCATTAGAATCCAGCAGAGGCCTGCTACCTGTCAAAAACCATTGAGTGTTATTCCAAAACCAATAGAAACATGACCAAATCTGGAGATTTATATTCTTCAGAATCTAGTTCTTATAATAAAAGCTTGATAAAATATAACACCTCAAATTAAAAAACTTTGCTAATACAACTATAACACATGACGGAAAATCTAAAAAAGTATGTATAAAACAAGATAACACATATCCTCCTCCCACTAGAAAGAGAAGGAAGAAAAAGAAGAAAAATCAATTGACAGTAATTGAGGGTGAAAAGCAAGCATAAAATGTATAACCATTCCAAATAGATTAAAGTTAACATGAAGTTCATAAAACTAAAAACGGTATGGAAGATGTCTTCTTCAACAGTACCTTCAATGTGTTCCACAGATTTTGTTTGATGATCTTTGACCTGTGCAATAAAAAATGACTGAAATCAAAATAGAGGATCCGATTTACAGATCATAAGTTTCTCAAGGATTTATCATACCATGGCCAACCTTATTTCATTGTTACTTTGAATCGCAATTGCCTCTTCAATCTGCAAGATCTCAGATTCCAAGGCATACACGCTTTCCAAGACCTCTGGAGTGCTCACAAAACGAACAAACCTGTAAGTCCAAAGCATATTAGTCTGCATCATTGCATCATTAGGGTTGGAATATTACATAACTGTGTTCATTAATTATGCTTAAGAAGGTGAATATGAAGGCCAAACTCAAAAGTCATGACATAAAAACTGTTAAACTGAGCAAATTAAAAACTCTATCCTCCTAATAAACTATCATTGCAACCAGTATGTTGAAGTTCAAGTGCTGTTGCCCTTTTTCAAATTGTGAATCCACAATAAAGAATTTTATTAGCTAGTCCACAGAATCTTCATAAACCTAGAATGGGAATATGAAAAATGTAGGGAGTTTTAACATGGGTCAATGGATTCCCATATTGGCTAAATCAAAACCAAGAAAAACATAATGCTGATGGACACCACCAACAACAACAAACAAAAGACAGAATGTGAGAGGAGCAGTAAATAGCAAGGCCAACCTTTCAACTGTTCCTCTTGTGAACCATGTTGCATCAGTTCCAAGCTCTGGCTCAAGAATAATTGAGTAACCCCCCTTGGCCATTTGATCTCGCGCAATCTTCAATTGGGCAAGAAATGGATTAACCAAACCGGAGACTATTTTCTCCGTCTTTCCATTTGCGGAGAGAACCAAATCACACCTGACCAAAAAAAAAAAAAAAAAATCGCAAACCCAAAAATGTATTATCTTGGTAGATTCTAATATTTTAATCAATAACCTCACTACCAATGCATTAAACTCTACAAATGCAAATTCCACTCACAAATCAACAAGAAAATTAAAAATAAAAAATTTTAAAAATATATTAGAAGTAAACTACTAAAACTTTACCTTGGTGACACTACAATTTTCAAGTGTGAATCAAATTCAAATTCATCAAAACAATGTTGTTAATAACAAGATATACAAACATAACACAGAAACGAAATGAAAAAACAAGTAGAACGTAACAATATCCAATTCAAAAAAAAAAAAAGGTACCTGCTGACCACAAATTCAGATCGTTTAAAAAACAAGAAGGTTCTAATAATAGAAATCACTAATTAATCAGAACAAAAAGATTGCTCCTTTAGGACCCAAACAATAAGTGAGTCATTTTTTTATATAAAAAAAGGCAACAAATTTACTAAAAGGAAACTAAACAATAGTGGCTTTATGTGCATAATCAGCTGCACATGTCAGCAAGTTAATCAAAAGAGAGAAACGATACCTTGTCCGAGTTGGAGTGAGTTGAAAAACAGCCGAGTCAAGCCGACTTGAAGACTTCATTGTTGCCAAAAAAACAAAACGATCTTTAGTTTCCTCTAAAACGAGATCAATCACTCATCAAATGGGAACCCAAAAAGGAAACAGAAACGGGAAAAAAAAAAAGAGTTTTCTAAAGATCTATAAAAAAGACTCTGAATTGGACAAATGAAGGCAATTTTGGCTCTCCGTAAATGAAAGCTCAACAAAGTAAAGTTGCAGAGAAGCCAAAAGACCAAAAGGTTCAGAGAAAGTGGTTGTAGAGAGAGAAAGAGACTTTGGATACCAACTGGGAAGTGAAAATTTTGTTTGTGTTTCTTTGCCAGTGGCGTAGAGCGACGTTATGGTTGAATTATCCAAGCAGAAGGTAAATAAAGAAAATAACAAGGGTACTTTAGGGAATTTAAAACTGCATGAAACGTGAGAACGGTAAACATTGTAGCCCTGTGCGAGTTTCAGAGCTTGAAATAAAAAAGTATTATTTTAAATATTATTAAAAAAAATAATTTAACAAAAATTATTTTATTATTTTAATATTTTTATTATTAAAATTGATTAAATTTAATTTTTAATTATTTTTTAATACTCTAATTAATATATTTGAAAAAGTAATTTTTTCAATAAAAGTTTCAACAGTAATGTCAAACAAGTCCTATATCGGCTCGATTTAACTTGAATTGTAATTGAATTAGAGTTTTATGAATTTTAATTAAAAACAATTTGTTTTTTGTTGTTATTAAATTGGATTGGAATTGTTTTGATTGGATCAAATCTTTTAAAAATTTTAAAAAAAAATTAACAGTTAAATTATCTCAAATTAAATCATATAAAATTTAAAATTAAAGTCCACACAATTTAATTTCGAATCCTTCATTTTAATAATCAAAATTATAGAAATCGACAAGCTAACCAGATCTACGTTAAGAGGTTTTATCTGTATGAAATAACCAAAATAACCTCAAAATGTTCAACGCTACCGTTGAGAGCTCCACTGAGAAATGCGAGATACTGGTGGAGATAGTCAAGGCAAATGTTTGCAATTAAAAGGGACTATCATTTTATTTTATTTATCATAAAATGAAGAGAGTGAAGAATAAGTGAAATACAGAGCCTCAGATTTCTATGGCTCGTTTGGTTTGAGATTTTTTTTTCCCAGTTTGGATTGAGGTTAATTTAGTAAAAAATATATATTATTATAAATATTATTAAAATAATTTAAAAATTATTTAAAAAATATTAATTATTTCAAAAATTTTATAATAAAAATGTATTAGATTTAATTAATATATGCAAAAATATATTTTTCTTAATTGTAAATATCAAACAAACCATGCATACTCGAATTTCATACAATATTATTAATCATTATTATTAGGGTGTATTTAATAAAACTCGAATTTATATGAGAATGAATTTAACAACTGTTAAACTAGATAATTGTATTGAGATAATTATCTAACAATTAATAAATCCATCCTTATTTGAGTTTGAACTCTCAATAATAGCTTCTGAAAGAGTCTATAAAGTATCAAGATTGAGCTTATATGAGTTTAATTCAACCATTACTAAAATATTAGAACTAATTAATTAGTTAATTTGACATCTAGTTTACACTCAAAAGTTAAAATTAAACCTAGATCTAATATCATATTATTTATTACAATTTTAAATGAGATTGGGCTCATATGGGCTTTGATTAAAAAGTTAGGATTAACCTATTTGTTATTTGGGCTTGATTCTTATACACCCTTTTGCATTTGATGTTTTTTAAATGGGAAACTCTTTACACATTAATGATAACCATACTATGATTGACACCACATTGAGATATTCCTAGCGAAATCTTTATTTTTTTTTTGCTTTTCCAATTTTCAAATATAACTCTTATAAATTACCTTCTCTAATATTAAAAAAAAAAAAACTATATTATGCATAAATTACCTTCTCTAATTGTTTCTTTTTTAGTTGGATCACTAAATAATTTTAAAGCAGACTAATATTTTGAGATAAACATATTTTAAATGTAAATGTATATAAATTTAATTTATTATTTAATATACATAAAACCCAAAAAAAAATATGAATAAAAAAATCCATCCATCTAAGATGAGCAATTCCACACCCAACAAAGTAAAACATGTCAATCCAAAATCATCAGCCCTAGAATATTAAAAAATAAAAAGCTTATTAGAAAGAAAAAATTTTAACTTTTAATAATTATTAATATTAAAAGTTTTAATTTTAGTTAGAAATGATAAAATTTTAAGAATGAAAGTAATTATATCTAAACTTCAAATTAATTTAGTAAAATTTAAATTTTGTTAATAAAGATTATAAAAAATTATAATGAATGCTTTCTTTTTTTTATGGATAAAAAAATAAACACAAAATATTTTTAATACCATAAAAATTTACAATTCACTGTTACAAATTTTGAGTGTTGAATATAATTGTTTTCAATTTTAAAGATTTAAAAATTTTTAGTTTTCTGTATTCATTAATAGGATGCCTCAATATTCTTTAATAGGATGCCTCAATAATTTTAGTCACCGTTATAGCTTCAAGACTCGGTGAATCATTATTTGTTGCTTTCTTAGGTCATACTATCATATTTCATTGATAGAAAATAATTACCTATATTTGCACTTATTCTCACTCCTATTTTTATTTATTTTTTTTTTTTACAATTCCAATGATTAGTGGTCCATTCACCACGATCACTTTGACATGTTCCTAGCCAAATCTTGACTTTTTTCTTTTCAATTTTCAAATATAGCTCTCATAATTCCCTTCTCTAACATTAAAAACAAAAAAAAAAATTATGTTATGAATCAGTAAGCTAGAACTTTTTTTTAAGTAGTTAATTCTTTTTTTTTTAAGAATTAACTACTTAAAAATATAATTGTCTAGTTTATTGATTCATAATATATATATATTTTTTTTAATATTAGAGAAGGGAATAAGAGCTATATTTGAAAATTGAAAGAAAAAAAGACTAGGAACATCTCAAAGTGGTCTGACATGGTATGATTGTGATCAATGGACCACTAATCATGAGAATTGTAAAAAAATAAATAAATAATTGAAGAGTGAGAAGAAGTGGAAATATTTCTTAAAAGACATGAGAAATGAATGTAATATAAAACTAATAAAGTAGCCAAACAATTGGATATCTTTATAGAATTGTACATCACATTTTTAAGTGACAACACAACAAACTCTAATTAAGATATTAGATGACCACTACTATATATATGGTTGGGTTGCATAATATCGTGAAAATCATATTTATATAAATTAAAAACTCAAAAAAAAAAAATTATATGCACTAATTATTTTTCTCTTATACAAATCACTCAACAAATTTTAATAATGTTGTGGCCTAAAAAAGATCACTATCTTAACTTCGTGGAACTTCACTCAACGTGTTCCACTGCACGGTACTTATGCAAGCTCATGCGGTTGATAAGGAAAAGGTACCTGTTGTGAACCAATTGTGTAGTTGTTCGTTACACCTAGCAATGAAATTGACAACTATGAGGTTGGCCGTAAAGAAAGAAGCCAGTGGGGATGCTGCACTGAAGATAGGGTTTCTTTCTTGGAAATTAGAAGGCAAATTATATCTATTTGCGGGCAAATGGCAAGGTTGGTGGCAAAAAGGTCTGGGACGAGGGGTTGGTAAATGGGTTTCTTTGGTAGGGTATGAGGCTTGGTTGCCTTGTTGAGTCTGCCATGTGAGATTCAATATGATCTATGAGTGCTTGTGAGCTCATAAACACATGGTTACAAATTCTACAGTCGATTCGTGGAGAAGCATAAGGACTTTTAGGGCCACAATGATAGTGTGCAAAAGTTTGCTGTGCTGACTACAAAGAGAGAGAGAGGATATGTATATTTTTGTTTTGAAGGATGCCCATTAATTTATAGGTAATTTGTTTACCATATTTAGCTTTGGCAGCATGTATTATACAATGGGCATAGATGGAGGATTAATTAATGTCTACAAGAGGGAAGAATTTTCACTAAACATGTAATTATCTAGGTTGGGTGTGAGGGAGAAGCTATTGGTTAGGTTTAGGTTAATTTTTTTTTCCTCTAAATTTTTAATTAATTAATAAAATTTTTGTTTATAAAAAAAAATCTGTGTGCAAGAGGTGCGTATAATCATCTACTTGACCAAAAAAATTAATATAATTGAGGGGAAATGAAAAAGAATACAGAATAATCTATTCTCTAAACACATATTTGATGAATTTAATGCTCATTGAACTATTCTCATTATGGCCAATTTTGGAAGGAAGATGGTGAAATAGACATATACGAAAATGATGACACTATTTTTATATAAGAATTTGTGGAAGGCTAAAATTAGATTGATATCCTAAGCAATAAAGAAAGTTATTAATGAAATTAATTGAACACAATGAGAAAATAGCTGTTTATTATGTGACAAAGTACATAAATTATACTCTTTATACTTATCTTGCAAATTTATTATTATATATATTTCACAATAATTGTGAGAAATTTTTCCTTTTTTTTCTCATATTTTAAAATTTATTTAATTAGGATAATACAGCCAGCGTTTGATTCAACTCCTAGTTTTTTTTCTTTCTTGGTTTCAACATTGTTCTTCGTTTTTGTTTAAGATTGTGGTTGAAAGTTAAAAAAAAAAATGAATTGAAATTATTTTTTTTAGAAAACACTCTTTTAAATGATGTTAAGAAATAATTAAAAAAAAAGTTTTGCTATTTTAAAGTCTTTTTATTGTTGTACATTGTACATTGCTATATATATATATATATAAATGGGTTCAGGTATTATTTCGTGTTGTACATTGTAAAAGCGTGTAAACTACAAAAAAAAAAAAAAAACAAAGCAAATAGATAAAATATCAATATTTACTTGCGTAATTCACTCACCCCACACAGGGCTACATTCACGGATATGCCATCTTTCACTATCAATAAAAATAAATTATCCATTACAAGTTCAAAGTTCTACTATCCATAAACACAATTAATCTCAAGAGAACTCTCACAATAATCTGCTCACAATAATCTTCAAAGTTAGATTATTTTTTTCTTAGATAATTACAATTTTATTTAGAAGAAATTATAATTTTTGTTTTAATTTCAATTGATTTGATATAGTCCAATAAACTTATACTAAAGTAAGTCAGCTAGCATGCTATATACTTCCCATAAATTAACTTCAAAATTTTTATGAAATTGTTATAAAATTTGAAATCTAAGCCTATTGTGTCCAAAAAGAAAGTTTTAGATTTGATCGCCAAAATACACAAAGTTTACCTTATTTTTTATAATTAGATCAATTATAAAAATAAAAAATTGGTAAATCTTATTGTATTAATTTTTTTTTAATTAGCTTAAGTTTTATATGGAAAGCGATATCATCATTGCATTATTTAAAACATTTAATTTTTACCATTATATTGACTATGTAAAATACTTTCTTTTAATTGAAAATATATCTCCCTAAGATTTTTTAAAATAAATTAAGTCAGCTAGCATGCCACGTAAAACAGATATATACTTTTTGTAAATTAATTTCAAAATTTAGATGAAATTGTTATAAAATTTTGTAATCTAAGCCTATTGTGTCAAAAAAAGAAAGTTTTAGATTTATCACCAAAATACACAAAGTTTAGCTTATTTTATAATTAGGCCAATTATAAAAATAAAAAATTGGTAAAACTTATTGTATTAATTTTTTTTAATTAGATTAAGTTTTATATGGAAAAGTGATGTCCCAAAATATGTCCAAGAGGGGGGTGAATTGGACTTTAAAAACAATTTTCGGTTCTTGCTCAAAACCTTTGAAAATTGCAGCTAGGTTCAACTAAATTAACTAATGTGAAAAATGAACAATATAGCTCTATTGACAAGTTGACTCAAGGTTAAAATTGTATGCAATCGATAATCTTGATATAACAGACTATATAAGCATTCAAGAAATATATCAAGAACCGAATACGTTTTATCACAAAGAACTAGAGCAAGATACCGGATATCCTATCCGACAAAGACAATGATAACCAATGTAATATATCGGATATCGCAGATTTTGCAAGAAACTATTTTTCTCAGATAGCAACAAGATCAACAGCATATGATATCAATTTTCATATCAGCAAAAGCATATCATTCATAAAGCTAAATTGCAAAAATGTAAAGAGCAAGGGTTGAGAAAATGAACACTGAAATTTTTATAGTGGTTCGGCTTTAACTAGCCTACATCCACTCTCTCAAAGATCCCACTTTGAGTCTTCACTCCACTATTCTTCTCTTTTCAAGGCAAGAGACAAAGCCCTTTACAAATCTTCTCAACAAAGCTTTTACAAGTAGCTTCACACTTCTACCAAGTGTTATCCCAAACACTTATCACAACCAAGCTTCAATAGGTGCTTGAAAGACCTCTCACAAATGATAATAATGTGTTTAAAAACTCACTCTCACTCAATTACAACAGAAACTATAAAGAAGCGTTGAGTAAATAAGCCAATGATGAGCAATAAATCACTTTGAGCACTTTGAATGAAAGCTTTAAAGATTTTGAACAGTAGAGGGACTTTCATTAAGTGCAAAATGGCCAAAGGAAGGTGTATTTATAGCTTTGGAACGTTTTTTACCGTTGCAGAACTCATTTGAACGTTACAGATACGAATTTCAAGAAAATAGCGGTTATTTTGTCGTTTTCTGCGATGTTGTGCAGAGTTGAAACAGTTAGCGTACTTGAGAAAATAGCAAACCAGTTAGCATACTAAAATAAGTAGCAAACCAGTTAGCATACCAGGAAAACTTTTCTGCATAACTTTCAAAACTATAAAACTTTACACCAAATCATAGTCAAACACTTTAAGGCCAATAATAATGACATTTAAAAAGAAAATCTTTTGAGGAATTAAAAAATAAGCATCATTGACTTTTACTCCTCAATTCTTTTCACAAGTAATTCTAGAAATTAAAACTAATTTCTATACTAGATGTACCTTTAATTCTGATTTTCAATGCAGCCTTGGAAGGTAACCTTTTCTTCTTTTATCTCTTTTGCTTCGTCTTGTGTTATCCTTAGAATGTCATCCTTTCTTCATAAGCACGAATCCATCATGAAATCCTTTTGTCCTTTTTCTTTGAGATACACAACACTTAAAGCAATGTTAGTTTGATTCTAGTTGAGTTTTGGTATCATCAAAATCTATGCTCCTTTGAGCTTGTGGGGTCAACAAAAAGGATCTCATTACATTTTCTATAACATTCATTTTTTTACCATTATCTTGAATATGCAAAATACTTTCTTTTAATTGAAAATATATCTCACATAGATTTTTGAAAATAAATACAACGTTTTGCTTACGTAAGATAATACGTGTATATAATTTTAGCCGTTGATAAAAGTAAAAGTTATATGAAATTCACACTTGGACGATCGAGATTATACAATCGTGAAGTAGCATATAATCCTTGGGCCATAAGAAAACCAAACACTATGCTATGCAACCACAAATGGTAATATGCCTTTTAAGGGTCTCATGATCTATGGATGACAAAGAAAATCCCTATAAAACGGACTCTCCTTGATCCCTCATCCTTCATAAGCCATTTAGAAATTATTTTTTCTTTTTGCAAGTCCAATTTTTGTTTGCAAACTTTTCATTTTTTCTCCATCATCATGTCTGGCTCTAGTCAGAACTCAAGCTGTGGAAACTCCGTAGAATCTACCCAAATTCTGTGTGACAAATGTAACCGTGTCATATTTGGCATCGAACTAGAAAACAACAAAAGGGGGTCTTTTGATCGTCCGACAAAAAGTATTTTTCCAAGTGTCCTTCCACCAAACGGCGAGGCCACCTGTCTGTGTGCACCTCCACCACCTCCTCCCCAATCAACAGTAGCAGAAGTGCCACCACCTCAAGTCTCGCTTATAAAGAGTGCTCTACCAACTTTGCCTGAGCAGCAGCAGATTCAAGCTCCTCCTATAGTGATTGATTTAACACAAAGTGATGGAGAGGAAAAGGATAGTTCGGCAGGTGCCTCAAAAGTGATTGATTTAACACAAAGTGATGGAGAAGAAAATGATAGCGTGAGTGCACATGAGGACTCTTTTGAAGGTGATATTGATGACATCTGTAGCAGCTGCAGTAGCAACAGCATCCATTGATGAAGTGAAGTTGAGGTTATTAGTTTAATTAACCTTGCATACATACCATAGACGAATCAATTGGTGTTGTTGTTAAGAGTCAGAGTCATGCAAGGTACTAATACTTATTGTCTTTTTATTAGGGTCAAGTCTCTGCTATAGCAGGTGGTCTGGTTTGAATAAATGTAATTGTAATATCTTTTTCATTCATGTTGGTAATGAATTAATCCGTGTACCTTTTTCTTTTCCATTTCTCAGTGTTAATTTCTATCTAATTTGCTTTTATGATTCTCTAATTATTCAAGATTTGGTCACCAATAATATAAGATGATTGGTGTAATTTAGTCACTAATAAATCATTTTTACCTAATTTCGACAATAACTTTCTATAAAAATCTGATAAGATATTCATTCAAATTAAAATTAATTTTATAATTTTACTTATTTCGATGAGAAACTCAATAAAAAAACTGACACATTCAATTTATAGCTAATTTTTATAATATAGTAAAAATAAAATAAGATTCTTATATTGGTTTGGTGTGTATACTAATGATGTGATCCATGTTAACAATTTTTAGCTTGATCTTCTAATGAAAATTGGCTTAGGAAGCAACAAATAATGATCCACTCGGCCCTGATGCTATAACGATGACTAAAATTGTTGAGGTGTTCTATGAGGTGGAAGATTAGTAGAGAATATCATTCTTCTTTGCAAGAATTTTTCTTTTTTCTTTTTAAGTGTATCCTCTATCCATCAAACTAATCACTCCTAATCTCCAGAAATAATTTGAAAAATCCCAAAAGACAAGTAACGAGATTTGATGTCCCTCAAAATCAAACCTAGCTAAAATTTTACCATCTCCGGGTCTCAGTGTTAACCATCCAACTAACACCTTATTGGCACATATATGATTTCATTAATCAGCAAAATTACTAAAATTGCTAATTATCCAATCTGACCACATATGTATGGTGTGGTCATATAATATCTTATTTTGAGTTTGTTGTGTTGTCACTTTAATATGAAAGGAAAATATGCATTGTACAATTTTAAAAGATATCCAGTAAGTAGCTAAGTTAACCACCGCAAAAGAACATATATGCATACGGCGCATTCTAAATATTGGTGTAAGCAATCAAATCAGCTATATGTACAGGATTTCGAGCACATATGGGCCTAAAGAGAAAATTAAAATTTGATTAAGAGGAGAGAAATATAAAGAAATTACTCATTAAAAAAGAAAATGGATTAAAAAACAAGGAAATATAATTAATTTGGTTGTTGTGGTAATCAATAGGTGCAAAGAAGCATCGTCAATAACTTTACTGAAATTTAATTAATTTTTTCTTTTCAGTATGAGATCCTTTGTGCACTAAACATGCCCATTTGTTAATCTAGTTTCATTTTAAAAAAAAAATTCCGCTGTTGATGATTTTGGATTGACATGTCCTACTTTGTTGGGGTGTGGAATTACTCATCTTAGATGAATATTTTCTTTTTTTTTTTTCATTTATGGCTATTTCCTATAGATTTTATATATATTAAACAATAAAACTTATATAATTTAACATTTAAATGTATCTGTTGCAAAATATAAATATTGCTTTAAAGTAATTTAGTTATTCAACAAAATAAAATTAATTACTTTTCTTTAAGAAAAATTATTAACTACTTAAAAGAAATAATTGTCTAACTTAATTTAATTCATAACATATTTTTTTTTAATATTAAAGAAAGGAATTTTTATATATATTATATGTGCAAAAAGGAAATCCCAAGTCACTGTTCAGTAACAGTGACATGGACCCCTATTCTTTTTATTTTTTTTACAAACTTTCTTTTTCTAAGATAATTTATTACCTTTTTTTTCCATTATTTTTTATTTATATATATTTAAATTATTTTTTATTTTAATTTTTATTTTATTTTCAATTACTTCTTAACTATTATTATTATTATTATTATTATTATTATTATTATTATTATTATTATTATTATTATAAAAATTTTGAAACAATTTTAGTTTGCAATAAAATATAAGTTCACTATTGTAATAATAGTGTTGTAATTATTTTACTTTGTTGCATCTCCTTATTTTTTATTTTTTATTTCATAATTTTTATTTTATTAGTAAAAATGTTTAGTGACCGAATTATAATTAATAAATTTTGTAAGCACCATGAAGATTAATTAATATAAAATTCGATTACCATGGAAAATTTTACCCATGAAATTTGAAAGGCAATGAAGGGGTAAATTTTCCACGGTTATTGAATTTTATATTAATTAATTTTCATTATGCCCACAAAATTTTCATTTATTAATTATAATTTGGTAATTAAACATTTTTAATTTTGTTTAATTAATTACGATATTATATATAATTTTGAAAAAATCTTCATATATATATATATATTACTTTTACATTGTTATTTATTATTATTTTTATTAAAAATAATTTTAAAATAACTTAATTCTAATAAAGTATAATTCACTATTTTAATCACAATATTATAATCAATTTATCCTACTATGATTCTTTATTTTTTTTGTTTTTATTTTTTTATAATTTTTTTATTTTATCACTAGAAATAAAAATAATTTTTACATGATATATCTTTAAATCTTTTGATATATTATCCCACCTTTTTATTTTTTATTTAAGTATATACGACTAAAATGTGGGTAAGAGATTCTGCAAGTTATGCCTAAGGGAGGGTGAAGGTTCTCCGGACGGTAATTAATATTGTATGGCAAAACATCTAGAAAGTGTAATTAATACCGTTGGAGCTTTCGGGCTCTCACATCGGTTGTGAATGTGTATGTGCATGGGTTCATAAGCATTGTCAAGGCTTTGCTCAGTCATTAATTGCCCGAGTGTGATTGTTGGTACAGTAAGTTTTATGTTCTTGTGTGTGCGTGTCTTTGAAAGAAAAAGCTAAAACCTGAGGGGTGAGGAGAGTTCCCAATGTGGCCTAGTGGTTGAGGTCCGTGAGTTAGTGGGTGTGCCCATTGGGGTTGCTCAGTGAGGCTGAGCCTTCGGATTCCCACATCGATTATGGATGTGTGCGTGCATGGGTTCATAAGCATTGCCAAGACTCTGCTCAATCAGCAATTATCTGGGTACGAGTGTTGGTATAGTAAGTCTTTTATTCCTATGTGTGCGTATGCTTTTGAAAGAAAAAAATTAATATTGTTGAAGATGAAGAAAGAAAATTTGAGAGGAAAATAATTTTATTATTCATTATTTTGTGTTTGAATTGATAGAAAATAAAGATGGGAGGAAAATTTGATAGGAAAATAAAATTTTTTTGTCCACTTCAAATTTCTCTCCAAAATAAAGAGAAAGTGGGAGAAAAATATAGAAAATTACAAATATATTCTTATATTTTATAAGTTTTTATTTTTTAACTTAGGGATAAAATTATAATTTTACTATTCATAAAATAACTTTCCCTCTGATATTTTTCTTCCTCTATTCAAATACAAGAGAGAAAATATATTTTCCTCTCTTCATTATTATCTTTTTTATTTTTCTCTCATTATTTTCCTTCCTCCGATCCAAACGCAATGTTAGTATATACAAGCATGATTATCCGTGACAACTCACAAACGGACACAATACCTTTTTATAACATTAAATATAAATTTGTGTTAATTTTATAAATATAAAATTATATGAATATAAAAATTTAAATTTTTTTAACATTATTATTTTAAATTTTATAATATTTTTTCTAAAAATTTTTTTTATGTGCAAATAATGTTAGTAAATAAATTCATTTTTAATATATTATTTTAATAGCAAACATTGTATACTTAACAAAAATTAAAAATAGTTATATATTTCAATATAATACTCTTTTTATTATTTAAAAGATGGTCAATAAATTAAATAAGAATTATAAATATTTCTTAAATATAAACAATTAATTTATTTAATGTCAATTTTTATTTTATTATAAGTAATTAATCTTATATCCATATCCATTTTATTTCTTATTGATTAACTTTTAAGAGATTAAAAGTTAGTTCAAATGTTCAACTTATTGGGAAATATTATATAGAGATTTTAAAAACTTTAAAACTTGGCTAAATCTGACAAATTACATAGCAAATCATGTTAATTAAAAAAGAGGTATAATTTCATTAGATAATTTATGAAATTTGTTAATGAAAAAATATATAATTATAATATCATGAAGCTCAAATCTTTATTGTGCACATGAAACGCATATATATATATATATATATATAACATCAATAATTTTATTTTATTTATAATTATTTAAAATTAAATATTATATTTTAATTTAAATGAAATTCTTTATTTGAATTTTTAAATTAAAATTATTATTTTAATTTAATCTTAATTTTTGGAAATAATTAAAATAAATAATGCTTTTTTTATATACTAAGTTTAATTTTAAATTGTTTATTAATATTTTTATTTTTCTATATTTATCATAATCTTATTTTGTAATATTATTGTGTATCAATGTTTTTATATTTTTTTTATA